>NW_027131410.1:0-1060 GCF_026122565.2 Emydura macquarii macquarii
AACTCTTTATGGCCTGCTCGTTCCACCTCGACGCTGTGAGTGAGCAACAAGGGGGTTACGTTACAAACCTTTTATCCATAACAGTATGTGAATGTATACATTTCCAGCAACTCCCCATAGACCCTTATTTGGTTACACTGACACCTATACAATGAAAATTAACGACTACATAATGAATATAATTATACATGCCCGTGTTTGTTGTTTACAGGGTTACCATACAGAGGGCAGGCACATCACCTTAAAACCTTACAATTTCACACTAACATTCTTTGAAGTAAAGGCATGCCAGGGGGAGAAGAAAGATAATACTTTTTTCCCACCAAAGCCTTACTCAGGAATGATGATATGATTTTATTAGCCTCATTCCCAGCACAGATGGCCAGGAAGGGAGGAAAAGAAGAGAGATAACAGACACTTTGTAAAATTCACACCAATGAACAGAAACAAGATTTGCCCTTGACTTGAACCGGTTCCCTAAAGTTATGGCCTGACCATTTGTCCAGCTTTCAACTCTTTACTCCCCTACAGAGGGTAGCCTTCCCGGAGAGCAAGAAGAGGCGGAAAAAGGAAAACACCATGTTTTAAACCAGGACCCTTTTGGGTGTGAAACAAACGTGATAACCACAACATTACAGAAACTGTGCTGAGTTCTTCTGCCCCTCCCTTCATATTCCAGTCACTTGGCTGGCACTTCTCCCAGCATGCACAGATGGGCTTACCGGCAGGAACTGGTGAAAGCAGCGGGCTACCACTTGCAGTTGCCCTTCGATAGCTCAGGCGGTGGAGCGGAGGACTGCAGGGGGCACTCAGCCGGTCATCCTTAGGTCGCTGGCTTGTCTGCGGCTCGAAAGAGAGCTTCTTTTTTTTTCCCCGCCCCAGTTCCCTGCCTGAGAAAAAGCAAGAGAAGAAAAGAGAGCAGAGGCAGACTGGCCACAGAGGGGCACCACAAGCACCTTTCCCTTTTGGTAAGGGGCTGAAAAGCAGCACCGCTTATCAGATAAGGCAGGGGTGGAGAACAGCTGCGCTTGGATGGAGCACCACCCTGCCAGGATGCCCC
>NW_027131411.1:0-1044 GCF_026122565.2 Emydura macquarii macquarii
GACCGAAGCCCAAACCCACACCCTGCAAACCCAAACCCGCGGGACTGAAGCCCAAACACTAACCGTGCAAACCCAAGCCCTGGGGACCGAGGCCCAAACCCTAAACCTACAAACCCAAACCCGGGGGAACGAAGCCCAAACCCTAAACCTACACACCCAAACACTGGGGACCGAGACCCAAATCCTAACCCTGCAAACCCTGGGAACGGAGATCCAAACTCTAAACCTGAAAACCCAAAACCGGGGGACCGAGGCTCAAACAATAACTAGGCAAACGCAAACGCTGGGTACCGAGGCCCAAACCCTAAACCTGCAAACCCGGGGGACCTAGGCCCAAACACTAACCATGCAAACCCAAACCCGGGGGACTTGGGACCAAACCCTAACCCTGCAAACCCAAACCCCCGGGGACCGAGACCCAAACCCTAAATCTGCAAATCCAAACCCTGGGGACCGAGACCCAAACTCTAACCCTCCAAACCCTGGGGACAGAGAAACAAACCGTGACCCTGCAAACCCTGGGCACCAAGACCCAAACCCTAAACCTGCAAACCCAAATCCGGGGAACTGTGGCCCAACCCTAACCCTGCACACCCAAACCCTGGGGTCCGAGGCCCAAACCCTAACCCTGCAAATCCAAACCCTGGGGACCGAGACCCAAACTCTAACCCTCCAAACCCTGGGGACCGAGACCCAAACCCTAAACCTGCAAACCCAAACCCTGGGGACCGAGACCCAAACTCTAACCCTCCAAACCCTGGGGACCGAGACCCAAACCCTAAACCTGCAAACCCAAACCCTGGAGACTGAGGCCCAAATCCTAACCCTGCACACCCAAAGCCGGGGGACCGAGGCTGAAACCCTAACCCTGCAAACCCTGGGGACAGAGACACAAACCCTAAACCTGCAAAATCAAACCCGGGGCACAGAGGCCCAAACCCTAACCCTGCAAACCCAAACCCGGGGGACCGGGGCTCAAACCCTAACCCAGCAAACCCAAACCCTGGGGACCGAGACCCAAATACTAAACCTGCAAACCGAAAC
>NW_027131412.1:0-1052 GCF_026122565.2 Emydura macquarii macquarii
TATGTACAGGCGTAAATACCTGCCCTTTCCTGGTTACTATGCGGCCAGTCCGCCGTCCAATCTAGTATTCAGTAGCTAAGATAATCTAAAATCAAGATCTAACCTATAAGTAATATTTATTATTCAATTAATTTTAAAATTAATTATTAAATTCTATTAAATATGGATATCAAAAGAATCTAAATATTTGTCATAAAAGCTAGATTTAGAATCGATTATCTTAAGGTCACTATATAAAACATTTGTAAAAGCCATCGGTAAAAGATTAAAATCTAAAACTTGGCTCTCACTAAAATCCTCTTGTTCCTCGAACAACACTCTTCTCTCAACTCGGAGATTAAAATCATCCATAAAACCAGCTATTCCATCTTTTACTCTATCTATAGCATAAGGAGATAGCATCGGTCGACTCTATGAATAATACTAATCAATTTAACACTACTAGCCGGGGCGTCGAAACTAGTGACGGGGGCGTTTTAACCCGGTCCAGCGCCAATCTGGTATGAAATAAAATTTCTGTTTTCTCCATACATTTAAAAGATATTACCCTTCACAGGGGAGGCTTACCCTTACCAGGGGAGGCTACCCTTTCCAGGGGGAAACTAACCCATTACCAGGGGGGACTAACCCGTGCCTGGGGGAGGCTAACCCTTACCAGGGGGTCAGTTAGATGTTGGGGATGCCCTCCCCACCCCCCCCACACAGCAGGGGGGGTTCGTCCTCCGCGATCAGCCTGGACTTCGCCAGTTACCGACTCTCACCACGAGGAGGTTGCGGTTGGACTTGCCAATCAGAGGCTTTCCTCAATGAGGGGTCCCTGCCAGCTTAATGCCGAGCCCTAACGGGAGGGTGGAAGAGAACTCGGACTCTACGGAGAGATACTTTCAGCACGGCTCTCGCCATCTCTCCGGCACCAATTATTCACCCCACCTCACCCTCAGGTTCTTCGGGAGGGGACTCAACCCCTCCGACCATCCGGGCTCAACAACTGAACAGGGTCCAGAGACGCATGAAAAGCCATTAAGAGAGTCTGGTCCCATTCCTACTGACCG
>NW_027131413.1:0-1037 GCF_026122565.2 Emydura macquarii macquarii
GGTGTGATTCTACTAATGTATTAACTTAGTGCATCTGAGCGGACCGGGCTATCAGCACTCTCAGCCGACCCCTTATGTGTCCCTGAACTCAGCAGGCCGGGTGACACCACACTTTCAGTGGCTACCCTTATATGCCCCTTTGCAACGCACCAGAATAGAGCAGGCTGGGTCCAAACAGCACCCTTTTGGCTACTCCCCTTAATTGCCCCTTGCACTCAATCAGGCTGGGTCAAACAGCACTTGAGCTGCGCCCTCATTTGCCCCTGGACCCCATAGGCTAGGCAGAGCAGCACTTCCGGCTGTCCCCTTCATATGCCCCTTGGCACCACAATTGTTCTAGCAGTAACCCCCGTGATGAGCAAACCCCATAGGACTTTTGGGCACTTCAGGGATCTTTGGCTTAGGTAAGAGAAGCGTTGCTGCAGAGCAAGAGAGGGCCGAAGCACACAAAGGAATAAAATAAAGTTTGGAGAGATAGAGAAAGAAAGTGGCAACCAGCTTGATTATAAGAGTTATTTTATTGCTAGGTATATAAAACTTATGATACTAATAGTAATACCAGAGAAGGAGAGAAAAACTATCAAACACTTACAGTACTACACACTTACAGTTGGGGTATTGGAGAAAGCCAGCCCAAGTTTGATTACAAAAGTAGAAAGTTATACCTGGAAGAAGAGGGGGGGCGGGAGAGAGAGAGCAAAGGTGTGCTGGGGGAAGATGGGGGGTGGGGTTGATCTCACCACTCCATGCAGTTCAGAGGTTTCCAGGAACAGGTTTGTCATCTTAGGGGCTGGAGTGCTTTGAGTCTGGCAGAGCCCCCAACACGATCAGTCAGGAAGAGAAGACAGGTTCCAGTGGAACTGATGCAGAGTTTGGAGCCAAGCATCAGAACAGAGGTTTGATTTCTGACAGGGGGTTTTGTAGACCCCAGGTTTGGTTATGGATACAAAAGGGCTGATCATTCCCGGAAGGGCATCCTTCCTTCAGAGAGAGCTCACACTGCAACCAGGATATAGTGTTTTGCATATCAATACCTA
>NW_027131414.1:0-1056 GCF_026122565.2 Emydura macquarii macquarii
ATTAAAAATACCCATGAGTAAGACCCTCCAAAATGCCAGGTTTCTCTTAAAAATCAAGAGATTTAAAATTAATACATATATATTATTTTAAATTTGCCTTTGTTTTTTGAGCCTATAAGGGAAGCTGCCTGTCTCCAAACTGTGAGAATGTCAGGACCAAAATTCAGTCTAAAATGCACATGAAAAAATGCAGTCCTCCCTGCTGGCTGCTTAAAGAGGAACTCTTCTTATCTATTCCTGCTCTCCCCCACCCCAAGTAGAGCAGTTGCCATCCTATCCCTCTCCATCCCCCTCATTGCTAGCCTGTCTCCTCTACTGCATATCTCTCTCCCCAGTCCAACCCCTCTCCTCCTCCACTCACATTTTCCCATAGTCTCCTGTCCCCAGCCCACCTGCCCTCACATTTGCCCTCTTTTCCCCTCCACAGTAAACTTCACTGCCACCTATTCCCTTGTACTTCTCAGTCTCCTTCCATTCCTCTTCAGTATGCCCTCTGCATCTTTCTCAGCCTGTCTCCTGCTCTCCTTCAGGGGAAAACTGCTTTCCACATACTTCAGTCTCCTCACAGTTTTCTGTCCAGACCACACTAATCATAAAATCCAGGAGGTGGCCATTTTGCCTGAGTTGGCAGTCTGGCTACACGCTAACTGAAAATAGTGAAACTACGCTTTCTCTTTAGATAGGAGTGAGCAGAAGGAAGTGTGTGCAAGGGTCTCAGGGCTGAAGCATGTTGATAGCGTTTGAGAAATTACAGTAGTGCCCAGTGCCTGCATGTGATCAGGGATCCTATTATGCCAAATACAGTACAGACATGAAAAGTCATTAAAGGCAGAGGAAGAGAGCAGCTCTTTACCTTCACGTGTAAAAGCATTGACAGAAAGTGTCCTTGCACACCCCCCGGCTCTTTGATTTTAGCTATGCCTTTGGCTGCACCGTACTGCCCAGGTTGCACCTGAATCCACCTATTGCTGGAGACACAGGATATCAAAAGTTGCTCATGGAGAGAAGATTGTTTCCTTTGAATGGGTCTCTGCACTGAGCTCACGTGTAAGGTTG
>NW_027131415.1:0-1064 GCF_026122565.2 Emydura macquarii macquarii
CAGTAGCCAGGCATGTGCAAGTGTCATTGGTGGAGGTGGAGGAGTCTGGGGCCATGCAGTGCTAATTGTTAATTTGCGTTTGGGAGGGAGGACGGCTCATCAAAGCAGATTTCACCGTGCAAGACTGAATTTAGTCTGGGTTGGCCACACACACAAAGATAATTGGATTGGCTGGGGGATGGGAGGGGATGCAAACCTGATGGGAATGCATGTGCACACGTAATTAAAGGGATATGATGCTTGTAAAAATATTGTGGGGAAGTGCAGGATACATGCAAAGCTGATTGACTTAGGCGTGGGGGTGTGAATTTGAGCTAATCTGATTGTTGGGGGCACGGGCAGGCTAGTTACAAGGAAACTTAATTGGATTCTTTTTGAGGGGTACATGGAAGCTTAATTGATGTTCTGCCCCTGCCAAAGTAGCCTCTTCCAACACAACCATCTTCTAAACCAAACACCAAACTAATCTAATAAGGGCTAGAAAAGGAATAAGGGGTGGTGGTAAGTGTGTTACAGTGCTAGGACTGATCATCAGTTAGTTAGTATTTTTTTTCATATAGAAGCACTGTACTCAAATTACACAAATTTATCAGTGTATTGAAGCATGTTCCCTAATTGAAGCACTAAATTAAATGGAAGGGGACATCTATTCCAAATTACTTTGAAAACAACTTAATTCTCCTTGGATTCTCTTGCCAGCACCGAGACTGAAGTTCCTGTCTATTATGAAATAAATACACTCCCTTCGCTTTCATCCCGGGAAGCTATAAGTTCTTTTTTTGTGTAGGATAGTCCCACTTTCCATCATTGCAACCAAACATGCCTCCAGATGTTCCACTTGCTGATGAGTCTATGTTGGCATCTCTGGATGGAACTCCCACCTCAGGGAGCTTGGGAGAGGCTTTTCAAAAGCAGCAGGAAATGTGTTGGAAGATTTCCTGGATTACCATCTGGGCATCTCCTTCAGAGACACTTGGGACTTGAGAACTCTTGGGGCCACCTGAAATCTCTCTTCATTCTGACAGCATAGGAAAATTATCCACGCCTATTTGGTTTGAAAGTTG
>NW_027131416.1:0-10619 GCF_026122565.2 Emydura macquarii macquarii
CTTGTGAGCTCAGATGGGAAAGTGTTTCCCCCTGCCTGTCCAGAAGAACTATCAAAATCAGATGTGCCATCAAGGAACATCACAACACAGAGGCCCTATCTCGCCCCTGGAAGAACGTCATGCAGGGAAGCTCATCTAATGGACTTGGAGGTGAAAGAAGAAAATAAAACAAAGGGAGGAAAATTTTCCATCTCTTTACTGTTTCAACTCTCACAGGGCCACAGACACTAAACTGAAGGTAGAGATTTGTTAATGTGATGCCAATTTTTAAAAAAGTCTCCAGAGGTGCTTTGGACAATTACAGACCAGTTAGCCTAACTTCAGGACTGGGCAAAAACTATAGTAGAGAACAGAATTATCACACATAGATGAATATGATTTGTTGGGGAAGAGTCAACATGAGTTTTGTAAAGAGAAATCATGCCCCACCAATCTACCAGAATTCTTTGTGGGGGTCAACAAGAATGTGGACATGGGTGATCCAGTGGAGAGAGTGTTGCTAGATTTTCAAAAAGCCTTTGAGAAGGTCCCTCACCAAAGGCTCTTAAGCAAAGTAAGCGGTCATGGGATAAACAGCTTAGTACCTAGCAGTGTTCTTGGATGGTGATGCCAAACCATTTTACCAGCAGCTTCTCAGTGCGGATCAGGGTCTTATAGACAGATACGCAAATGCTTATGTCTGCTGGGGGGGATTGGCCCTTTTGAAATACTAGAAGGAATCGTAAGTCAGGAGGAGGCAAGAGGAGGAACCCCTGCAAAGTTATTTGTGTGCATTGCATTGACGTTTGACAGGGCTTTCCCTCAGTCACCCTGTACGGGAGGTGGCTGGAGTGATGCAGAATCTGGAAGTTGCAATGCAGAGAGGATCATATTCTCAGCAGCACGCCATGAAAAAATCGTGTGTGAAATGTCAGTTTAATGGGGGGGAGCTTCATAACCTGCTGGTGAAAGAAAATAACAATACTTGGGATAAACTTATGGACCAGATTGCCCACAGAGCTCAAAATGTGGAAGCAGAAATTGGGGTTTCCTTAAAAGTATCAGCTGTTAATTTCCAGCATCAAGGTAACTCCCTTATCTCAGATGCAGCACTTCAAGAAATGATTCCTAGTGAAGGGCCTAATAAATTGGAGGAGGCCCATGTGCCAGCTATTCACTGGTGTGCCATGGGTCAGATGAGAGAGATGGTTTCCCAAGTGGGCCCCAGACCAGATGACATTTGCAGACAATGCAGTGACAAAGTCACTGGAGATGGAATTCCCAAGCAGAGAGAAGCCACACCAGGAAAACTGGAAGTTGTCGATGCAGGAGGGCAGCTGTCAGAAACAACTGGAATGACCCATGTGAAGAGCTGCCCAGATACCTGGGACTATGTGTCTGGAGACATAGATGGCTGGAAAAGCACCATGCTGTTAGACTCAGGATCTGAAAAAAGTCTAATCCATGGGGAACACCCAGTGCTGAAGGTGATGAAGATTTGTACTGCAGGAGTTAAATTGGTGACTATTAATTATCAGCCACTACAGACAGCCCAAGAAATCCAGCTCCCTCCAAACTTAGAGTCTCTGCATACTAAATGGACTTACTAAAAGATTAGGGACCAAAATCTTGGCCCAGAATTGAAAGGTGGTGTTCGTGGGTAATCCAGTGCTAATAGCGGGAAGGAGCTCATACCATAAACGGTAGACAGTACCATATCCGAAGAGTGGTTGGGAGCCAGATTGTCCCAAATGGTAGGAGAGGAAGAACGCCCAGTCTTATACCCAGTAGGAAACTCCTACCCAGAGAACTAAAGTAGGCCATAATGGAGAAAGAGTGCAATGCAGTAAAATGGGCCATGGAAACCCTCTGCTATTATCTGCTTGGATGGAGATTTGTCCTTGTTAAGGCCATGCTCCCCTGAAGTGCAAGCACTGGAACAAAATCACAAATGCAATGCTTCCTGTTGCAAAACCCTTCCGCTTCAGGCGGCAACACAGGGTGGGCATAGCCATGGCAACCGTACAAGGCTGTCAAGGGCACACTGCTTCTCGGCCCAAGTAGACCAACACTGTAGCATTGAGCAGGGGAGGAGGGATACATGAAAAAGTCAACCTGGCAGCTACAGGAGCGTGAGGGGAGGCAGGTATGTCAGCCCTAGAAAGATGAAGACCCTTTTCCCTATTAAATGAAAAGATGTTATATCTCTGGTTAATCAAAATCACCTGAGTCCAATTTAAGGGCCACCAGTGACCTTTAAAAACCCAAGTTCGGGTGAGGGACTGCGAGCTGGGTGAGAAGCCAGCTGCAGCAGTGTTAGTGGTGACTCGGAGGCAGCTCTCCTCCCTATAGAGAAAACCACCAAGTCAACTCCTGTTTGGGGAGCCAGCACAATAAGGCAGCAGCCCAGTGATGCGGCAGTGAGTGGGATTCCTTTCTGTGTGGTGAGCTTGTTGTTCTTGTTTTGCTTAACAGAACTACCTGGGCCTACCCAGAGGCTCTCCTTCTAAATACTGGAATATAAACCAGAGAAAAAAATTAAAACCCTCCGGAGTAGAGCTGGTTTACTCCAGGCCCCTGCAGTGCCAGAGGGAGAAATGCAGAGGCCGATGAGGGAAAAGAAGTGCCTTGTCATGGAGATTATTTTTGGACTCTGCCAGCCTTAGGACTTCCTGTTCAGGCAGCCAGAATGGTCAAAGCCCCCTGCACATACACAGGTGGGTGATGTGGTGGAGGCTATCTCAATGAACTGAGGACAGCATGCCAGAAGATGGAGGAACAGGTGAGCCGGAAGCGAGTATGCTAGGCACAAGATGTCAAGAAAATGATGTGCCCATCCACGAAGGAGAGAAGCTTGGTCTTACACAACTGGGAAAAGCAGCCTGGAAAAAGAAAAAACAACTTCCCTTCGTTTTAGAGGGGATCTCACAGAGTGATTAAGAAACAACTTGTCCATGCCCATACAAGACGCAAGAGTTTGCCCGTTCATTGTGCATTGAGATCAGGCGAACAGATTCATCAAAGGAAAAGGGATGGCCAACACGGGGGCTGCTCAGCCGCCATCCCAGAGGCGGAGAATTCGGAGATACCCCCAGCAGGGTTTTGCAGCTCATAATGGAGACCAGTTGTGGAAGTGGAATTGCCAGGGTGCACTTGGGGACCTCAATCCACCACTGTCATCTTCAACAGACAGTCTGTCCACAGTAGATAGGCCTGACCTAGAGGAGATGAACCCTGCACTACTTATCATCTAGATCTACCTACAAGTGATGTCTGCAAGGCT
The DNA here is from genome assembly GCF_026122565.2 of Emydura macquarii macquarii. Lineage (NCBI taxonomy): Eukaryota > Metazoa > Chordata > Testudines > Chelidae > Emydura > Emydura macquarii. Next base: position 3,263 of record NW_027131416.1, read on the forward strand.
AAATATAGCACTCAAGGGGGCAGCTGAACATGGAAACCTGCATAGATGGCAGATTACATAGGAATTAGAGTTAAATGGGAATTTAAAATAAGGAGGGGAAACTTGTGATGATTAGTGCAGACCACCTCCAGCAATAGATGATGCTATTTATCTTTATCTTTAGGTCAACTTGTTGTCTTGCATGCTGTTGTGTTGTTGGATCTGACCCGGTGGGATAGCAGAAAGTTCAGTCTTGTCTGTGCGTGCTGGAGTTGGTATTTGCAATGTCCCTATAAAGTTCTGTGATTGTGTAGGCGAGCATTAGGATAGACAGAGCTCACCCCGATGGCATAGCGGATGATCCCAGCTCTCTCTGCCTCTGGAATCACATCCGAGTATTGAAGGTCGTCATTTTTCGAACCGTCCGTTACCACGATGAGAATCTTGGCAGCTCCATCCCGGGACCCCCTCTCTGAGGTGAACAGTTCCCTCCTGGAAATCGGGCACAGGCAGGGAGGTTAGTTCTTTCAACCTCCATGTCTGCAGGGTGCGAGGGGAAATGCTTGTACGGGAAGAGGAGGTACCTACACCACTTTCTGGATGGCAGAGGCTGTGTAGGTAAGTCCTCTGAGCTGTTGAACTTTTCTGATGAGTGAATCTATGTCGCTGGTGCTCTTGAACATGTTGAAGTCAAAGTGCTCAGAGAAAGTGGTGGAATACTGCATGAGGGCAAACTGGGAGACAAGAGGGGAAACAGGGCAGCAGGGGAGTAAAAGTGGGTCAGAATAGCAGAGATGCTGGGTCATTGGAGTCAACACAGCTGTGGGGGAAAGCACCCCATATGAGCCCCCATCCCGCTCCCTGCAACTCAGCACCCTCTGGTGCTGCCCTGCCTGCCAGGACCAGGGGATGCTGGCAATTAATGGTCTAGAATGAGCAGGTGCGAGTTACCAGCGTGTTGGTGCCATGGAAACGCCTCATGACCTCGATGATAAACGTCTTCACACGTTCAAAGTCATCAAAATAAATGCTGCCTGAGCCGTCGATGAGGAACACGATGTCTGTGAGGCGTTTGGGGCACTCTGGGGAATGGGGAGGATGGCATTACACAGAGAAATTCAGCTATATGGGCCAAGAGACACCAAAGTGCAGTGAAACTGCCAGAACATCTGCCCACCTAGCCTGGTATCCCGCCCCCTCCCTACCAGCCTTCATGGACCCCTCTAGCTTGGTATCCTTTCCCTTCTCTGCTGCCCCAGATCAGACCAAGAGCCCATCTAGCCTCATTTCTCCTCCTCCCCCGCTGGACCTGGACCCCCCACCTCTGTGTCCCCTGGGTGCTGGTTCCCCATCCCCTGGGTTGGCCCTCACCTGCCAGAGTTTCTGGGATTCGCTGGAGCTGTTGGCGGTTCTGGTCAAGGAGGAAGCAGTAGCCTTTGGTGTACATGTTCTCCCCACAGGTCTGGTGCACCGTGGGACCGCACACCTGGGGCACAAGAGAGGCACAGTGTCACTGGTGACCCCTGAATAGAGCCCCAGTGTGAGAGAGGCAGGACCTGCTCACCAATGGCCATGCAGGGAAAGTTCCCGCCAGGGTAGGGGACTCCCATAAGGCAGATAGGATCCTAGGATCCAGCTCTTGACTCCCAGAGAGAGGACGGGGAGTGACGCAGGGACATCACCTGGTTACCACACTCCCTGCTATGGTAGTGTACAATCACTGTCGCCATGACTACATCAACCAGTTAACAACACTCTCTGCTATGCCAGGGCACAGACAATGTTGCCATGGCAACATCACCTAGTTACCACCATCCCTTCAAATATCATTGCACAGTCACTGTCTCCATGGCGATGTCAACTGCTGACCTTGCTCTCTGCTAAGTCAGTTCACTAAGTCAGTGTTGTCATAGTGACATCACCTGGTGACTACCTTTTCCCACTACAGCATTATGCACCGCCTCCAATTACAGGAGTTACCGATGACACGCCACAGAGTTACGTCACAGTAACAATGACGTCACCCAATCATCAACTCTGCCCAGGTGCTCCAGGCACCCCGACACCACCCAGTTACTACCAGCCGTGAGGAGTGGGACTTGGGGGAAGCTGCCCCATGGACTTCTCAGGCAGTGAGTGTCAGACCCCCAGTCACAGAGCCCACCCTCTGTGCGTGGTACCTACCAGGAGTTGGGAGCCTTTGGCAGCCAGAGACAAACCAAGGGACATGTTCACAGCATCAGGGGGCCCTGAGAGGGGAGAGATGCACTTCAGGGTGAGCAAATACACCTCACCCCCTGCCAGAGCTGGGGATAGAACCCAGGAGTCCTGACTCCCCAAGCTCCTGCTTTAACCAATAGACCCCCCAGCACTGGGTGGCCCTACTCTTGATGTGGATCTCCTGGCAGTGTCTGGTGCCCAGGTCGCACTTATAGACTTTGCCGGTTTCATTCACGTCTCCCGTCTCCAGTGGGGCCCCAACGAGCAGCCTGTGAGGGAGAGAGCAGAGGGGGGCTCAGGAGACACCCCACCTCCCCAGAGTGGGGTGGCCGAGATGGGGCAGCGCAGCCCGACGGGCCCCTCATGGATGAGTGTGAGACCCATAACTATGAAGCCCTGAGACAGCTTTTGGCCCTTACCCCCCGCTGCTGGCACTGCCAAACTGCGCCACACTCTGCCCGAACCCCGAGGCTGCCTCCCGGAAGGTGATGGGTCCCTCCACATCCACGCTGGATCCACGGCTTCGTGCCAGCACTGCAGGGGTTAAACAGCCTCCATTAGAGCTTCTCCTCTGGATAGAGTGGCTAATGGCGAGGGCTTATGAACCTGTCCCTCCTGTTTCTAGGACTGGCTCCCAGTCCCCCTGCATTAAGCCATTAGACCCTCCTCCCCTCCCAAAACTGGGTTTAGAACCCAGGAGTCCTGACTCCCAGCCCTTCCCCCTCTCCCACAGCAGCTTATTTAAACTTCCCTTATGTCTAGCCTTTGAGAGCCATTTTATGCAAATCATTCCATGTGTTCATTTGCACAGTGGCAGAAACCCCCAACAGGGATTTCCTACTCCCCTGCCCCGCCCCCCCTTTCCAGTGATCAACTAGTTACATCCAATGTTGCCAGTTGAGTCACTGGTTAGACATTTGAATTGTAATTGAAACATACATATGCACTTTGAAAGCATACACAACATCTGATAAAATACTTGTACCTGAAAAATCATAATTGGGTGGAAAAGTACAAACAAAGGCTAGACTCCTCACCCCAGTGTTTTCTATGACAATGTCGGCATATTCGTTTTGGTGATGTTGGCCAACCTAATAATTTACTTTCTGATTTGTTAGCAAGGGCTGAATGAACTCTCCCCTGACAGCAGGTGCTGAGCTGGGCGGTGAGAGTGAAAGACTTCGCGGACAGGTGTTTTGCTTGGTGGGGTCGCTCTGCCTAACAGTCACAAGCACTATTTGATCTGTCCCATAAGAACAGTGGTGTACTGTGGCTCTACGGTGCCCAAGCCTGCATTTGCAAACCCTGAGCCTCATCAATGTCCCCCCCCTTCAGGGCAGGAGGGGTCCGGGCACCACCCCCAGCTGCCCTGGGACAGGGGGCTCTGTACCTGTGGGGGGGGTGAGACCTGGATGGGGGCACAAATGTAGGCTTGGCTCCGCCACCTTCCCGTGCACTTACCCACCTCTTGGCACCCGCCTCTTCCACTCCAGCCCTGCAGACCAGCACCAGATCAGACGGGGGCAGCCTCACCATCCGGCATGGGGGGGGCGGGCACTGGGCTGGCCCTTTACTATGTGCAGGGGGCACTAGAGGGGCTCGCTCTGCCCATCCCCTGTGCATCGTGAACGGCCACCCAGCCACCACCACCACAGTCTGGCACCGGGGGCCTGGCCCCCCCACTCTCCCACTCAGTAGCCCATTGCATAAGGCTCCATGGAGAATGTTTTGTTTTGTTATGTGATCACTAGAGCTGAAATCACGGATAATCAGGTCTAAGTGCTTAGACCTGCCATGGGACAGTGATTCTGAGGAAGAGACAGCCCAGCCTGCACTAGCGGTGAGGTTCCCCCCGAGGGCTGAAATCACTGAGAGCTGTGTGCAGCCTCAAGACACTGACACAAGAGAGGTCACAGTGGCAGGTGGCAGCAGAAGGTGACAGCGCTAGGCCATCAGTGACGGCGCAGTGGAGCGAACAGTGGCACAACGAACGAATCGCGATCAGAGCGAGCAGCGAGCAACTGGAGTGAATGAGCAAAGCGCCTTCTCCTTCTCCCTCCACCGTGAGAGGTGAACTCAGGTGAAAGCACCTCTGAACTCTGGCTCTCCACTGACGAAGGACAACAACGATGAGTGGGGTGCGGTGGAAGGAGAAGGGAGGGGCACGTTAAAGGAGTTTGTTTTAGTGACATTGCTCCAGAATGCTAGATTTGTGACTGGGAAATGTATATAGATAAAATAGATATAGGCCAAGATTTTTAAAATGCATTATTTGCCAACGTCGTTATCTCACAGCTTCGCTGTCTCAACAGGTCATTATCTTGGACAGTTTCTATACTAAACATGATTATTATATTTTAATTAATGTTTACATAAGAACGGCCATACTGGGTCAGACCATTGTTCCATCTAGCCCAATGTCCTGTCTCCTGACAGTGGCCAATGCCAGGTACTTCTAAGGGAATGAACAGAACAGGCAATCAAATGATCCAGTCCCAGCTTCTGGCAAACAGAAGCTAGGGACACTCAGAGCATGGTATTGCACACCAGCCCATCCTGGCTACTAGCTATTGATGGACCAATCCTCCGTGAACTTATCTAGTTCTTTTTTGAACTGGCCTCATAAGCCGGAGCCGGAGCCGGAGCCGGAGCTGAGACCCACCAAAATCATGTGACACAAGAAACACCAAACAGCCAATCAATGGCGACAGCGAATCCTTAAAGCACAGCGTGGCCGACTCCCCCAATGCGGAGGTCTCTTCCCTGCTGCCCTCTCCATCACTGCAAACCCATGCCTGGGAAGAAGAATCTCCTTGGAGCTGCCCCCTCCAGGACTGGGAGGTGGTGAAGACCCTCCAGAGCTGCAGGAGGAGGCAGATATGGGGCAAAGTGGGGTGCAGAACTGTGGAGCAAGAAAGTGGCTGAGGGTGTGGGAGGATCTGAGATGACCTTCCCCCATTCTTCCCTCCATCCCTTTTCAGGCCTCATCTCCCAGTCTGTGTGCCCCCTTCCCAACCCACGCCCCTCATTCTCAGCCACCCCAAAATCTGCCCCCTCCATGCCCTGATGGGGTCCAGGCCTCCAGATGAAAGAGATGGGACGTTGCAGCCGGAGGAAGCTGCTGTGGTTTTACACAAGGATTAAGCAATTGCAAACACTGCATCCACTTCACACCTGCAGGATCCTTTCCAGCCCCCACAAACACACACACACACACCCCAGAGAGAAGGGGAGTCATACCTGTGACCCAATCCCCTCCCAGAGAGTCTGGGAGAACAGAACACAGAGAGAACTGAACCCAGGAGTCCTGCCTCCCATCCCCCCACTCTAACCATCAGACCCCACTCCACTCCCAGAGCTGAGGAGAGAACCCAAGAGTTCGGACCTCAGATTCTACCACCCTCCTACGTCCCTTTCAGCCCCTCTCTTGCCCCTTTGCCTGCAGCCCTATCCATCCAACCCCACAATTCTGCACCCCACTTTGCCCTGTTGTAACCTACCAGACCACACTCCCCTCCCAGAGGCAGCCAGGGATAAGACTCAGGAGTCTTGACAGTCCAGCTTTCCCCATCTCCCTGCCAGAGGGGTACTCACAGAGCATCCGTGACCCAGCTTTCCCTGGTCCCTCTGGCTGGCACTTACCTGTGCACAGGTAGAAGAGCAGAGGCAGGGGTTCCATCATGTGCTGGGTGAGGGTGTGTGTGGAGCACGGTGCCTGGCAGCGATGCTGTCCTAGAGCTGTGAGGATCAAGGACACAGCGTGGAAAGGAGGCAGCAGAGGAAAGAGAAATGATTCTGAAAAGAGAGAATCGCTGGCTAGGAGGACAAAGGAAATCAGGGGTGTTATAGGGAGGGGGCAAAATGGAGAAGAAAGAAAAAGTCAGCTACACTGAGACACCAACTAGTCACACATCCCTACATGGAGACAAAGAACAAAAAAGACACAGACCAATCACACACACCCTAACTCCCCCATTGCCTCCCAGTGGTCAACTAAATGTTGCCAATTTAGTCATTTTCCAACAACTCCCCTCCCCCCATAACACCTCGCTAATTTTAATATCTAGGGAAAATACTGAGAAAATACTTACCCCAAGACGGACACACACAACCAGACAGACACATACCCCTACAGTGAGACAGACACACACACAGTTAGACACACAGCTAAACAGACAGACACACACACTCACAAACTACATTGAAACAGAGATAGACAGAGGATGATACTGAGAAACACAAACGACACACACAATCATAATTACACACAAATATGACATTGGACAGTCACAATCTCATGCTCCACTGAGACACCCACCCGCATGCTCCTGTACGGAGAGATCCGCACACACTTTTCTAACACCCAATGGCAACCGCAGGGCGCAGGGTCAGCAGGGTGTCATCCAAGTGCCACAAGCTGCTAGAGAGGGGATGAGTGCGGGCGAGCCCAGAGCTGGAGCCCCTGGCTGGCCGGGTGGAAGCGGGCGATGCCACCCAAAGCTGCCAGCCTGATGGGGAGGTGCAGGCAGTGGAGCTCACCCCTGCAGAACTAGCAAGCCAGCCTCTGGGCACCCCTTCCCGTGGGCATGGGCAAAGGCCACACAATGGCTCTCCTCCTGCTAGGTGGTGGCGGGGTGTATGGTCGGGAGAGCCCCTGGGCTCAGAAACTCCTCCCTGTGCAGCCCAGCCAAGAACCAGACCCAGGAACTGGTCCTCAGCCCTGTGCCCCACGCTGCTGTTCTCAAGCTCAAAGAAAAGGCACCAAAACACAAGTTCGCCCAGGGCACCATTTTTCCTAAGGCTGGCCAGGCTTATCTAGAAACCGCCACCCAGTGGGTGGCATGTGATCCAGCACCAGCCACCGCAGGTGGGGAAGTGGCAAAATCACACACAGAGCCAGGACCCTGTTCCCTATTCAAAAATAAACAACAGCACCCTCCTTCATATCTTTGTGCCCTCAAACCTGCACAATAACCATGCACTTTCCAGGCTGAGCATTTATGCCGCACTGCCATGCCCCGCCCTGAGATGCAGCAGCCTCTGGCGTGGGACACAGTGTTTGGGATCCCAAAAAACAGAAAATGTGAAAGGCAAAGATCTAGCTCAGGCACTATTCAAACCCATCTTTTTCTGGGCATGTGTCTGTCTACACGTGTCT
>NW_027131417.1:0-1055 GCF_026122565.2 Emydura macquarii macquarii
CCGTCCACACAAATAAACCGTCCACACAAATAAACCACCCTCAATGAGCGGCTGTAGCTGTGTCCACACTGGCATTTCTGTAGGTTTGTAAGGATCTAGACGATAATAAGGTGATAAGTAACAACCAACATGGATTACTCAAGAAAAAATCATGTCGAACAAACTGACATGCTGCTTTGACATGTTAACACGTGTTGTGACAGGGGGAAGCGGCACATGGGCTGTATCTCTGTTGATTCTGGACACTGTGTGACACGGCACAATGACACGGCACGCCCGATTTGCTGATCAATAAGGTTTAATGTGCAAGGTTTTCTCTAAATATACTAGTGAAATACAAAGCCTAACGTTAACTCTGTGGAAGCAAAGAAATAATCATAACATTTATTTAATAGAATGCTTGGCCTGAAAACTGGTCATGGAAGGCCTGGCCTGAAGTTGTAGCCTGAAACTGAAATAGAAGCCCCAGGCTAAACCATTAACAGAAGGCCTCCATTGAAATTAGGATAAAGATGTTAAAGTCCCACAAGAGGTCTCTGAATCACATCCGAGAGGCAAGTTCTCTGTTGAGCCTTAAGTCTTATTGAAGTCTGTGAACAGACTTCACCTGTTTTGATAAGTACCAGTACTTGTCCCTTTGTCTTACCGGCCCCACAGACACTCACTCCATACAATTAGCTTTCGAACAAGTATTGTGTCACCACCCATCTTCGGGTGTTAACCAGGGTCCCTGAAAACCTGATTGTATAATCAAGTGACTCATTGGGCGTCTCTGGGAGGGCGTCTGGTGTGCCCACTATGTAATGTGATTGTCTACCTTGTTAAGTATAAACTGTTAATCCAATCCCACTATGTGATCAATATGTAACTGAACCTAAGTAACCCCTATATAAGCCTCTTGTTTTTGATAGCCAGGTGAAGTTCCAGTGTCCAGCATCCAGACATGCTGCCTGGGCTTCCCTTTAGCTAAAGTATTTTGTATATGTGTGTGTGTCACAATTAAAGCTGCACTCGATCCAACTCTAAAGTATAGCAGACTGATTTTTCCTCGACAA
>NW_027131418.1:0-1047 GCF_026122565.2 Emydura macquarii macquarii
CCCTCCTATTAAAGTAAATGGCCCAGAGCCTTAGATATATCTAGGTATCCAATGTAAGGAGATTTCAATGGGAGTTAGGTGCCTAAATGCCTTTGAGGATCTGGGCAAATGTGACTCCATGAAGGCAGGAGAGAGAAGAAGCCCACATCTGCAGCATGTGATGCAGGACTTAGTCACTCGCTTTCAGCTGTGTTCACCATTAGCCATTGCAAGGTATGTGGCCTGTTCTTAAGGTTGCCCGACATTCCAAGTCTCTGTTTTCAGTTGCTCATAACTTTGCCATGCTTTAAACATTCAGGTTGAAATTTTCCATCCTGGGTGTCTGCCTCCGGCTGAGCATTTTTGGGAAAATGTGTATAAAACAGTTAATCTGTTTCCAAGAACAAGGCAAGGGAAAAATACGTGGTTTTGCCCATGTTAAAAAAATTTCTCTGTGGGGTGTTCTAGAGACCCCCAGGCTTGAAAAGTTTTGACCCACTCGAGCCAGAACTTTTGGTAGCAAGCGCGGCTAAGAGATGAAACAAAGAGATCCAAACCTCACAGACACTGTGCTGGACAAAAACAACGAGAGTTCTGTAGCACAAAGCACCGAGCTGCTATCTGAATAGCAGCATGTCTTCTAGGATGCAATGGCCTATGGAAATGTACACTTCTTCCAAAACCCTAACAGCCTGAGATGAACCCCAAATTGCCCCGATGTGCTTAGTCATGCATGGAAACTAATTGGCCACACCCAGGAATGGATTTTTCCTGGTGGCAGGTTAGTGACACAGGGAACAGTAGTAACTTGCTTCAGTCCCGGCTTTCTGTAACATAATTTCCCTTGTAGAAGAGTTCCAGAGGGGTAACCATGTTAGTCTATATACAGCAAAAAAAAAAACCAAGAGAGTTCTGTAGCACTTTAAAGACTAACAAATTTAATTTCAGTAGGCGTAAGATGCAGTTGGTGCATCTCAAGAAGTGAGCTGAGGCTCACAAAAGCTTATGCTTACTGAACTTAAATTTGTTAGTCTTTAAAATGCTATAGAACTCTTGTTATAATTTCTC
>NW_027131419.1:0-1066 GCF_026122565.2 Emydura macquarii macquarii
GAGGTCAATGAGGAGTAATTTGGAAGCACAGGGGGTCACATGAGGTCACAGAAAGCAGAGCTGATGGTTCTTGGGGTCATGCGAGGTCAATGAGGAGCAATTTTCAGGCAAAAGGGGTCACACAAGGTCATTCATAGAAAGCAGGGCTGGTGGTTCTGGGGGTCATACGAGGTCAATGGGGAGCAATTTTCAGGAAAAGGGGTCACATGAGGTCCCAGAAAGCAGAATTAATGGTTCTTGGGGTCATGCGAGGTCAATGAGGAGCAATTTGCAGGCAAAAGGGGTCACACAAGGTCATTCATAAAAAACAGGGCTGGTGGTTCTGGGGGTCATTCGAGGTCAATGGGGAGAAATTTTCAGGAAAAGGGTCACATGAGGTCACAGAAAGCAGAATTAATGGTTGTTGGGGTCATGCGAGGTCAATGAGGAGTAATTTGGAAGCACAGGAGGTCACATGAGGTCACAGAAAGCAGAGCTGATGGTTCTGGGGGTCAAGTGAGGTCAATGAGGAGCAATTTTCAGGCAAAAGGGGTCACACGAGGTAATTCATAGAAAGCAGGGCTGGTGGTTCTGGGGGTCATACGAGGTCAATGGGGAGCAATTATCAGGAAAAGGGGTCACATGAGGTCACAGAAAGCAGAATTAATGGTTGTTGGGGTCATGCGAGGTCAATGAGGAGTAATTTGGAAGCACAGGACGTCACATGAGGTCACAGAATGCAGAATTGATGGTTCTTGGGGTCATGCGAGGTCAATGAGGAGTAATTTGGAAGCACAGGGGGTCACATGAGGTCACAGAAAGCAGAATTGATGGTTCTTGAGGTCATGGGGTCAATGGGGAGCAATTTTCAGGAAAAGGGGGTCACATGAAGTCCCAGAAAGCAGAATTAATGGTTGTTGGGGTCATGAGAGGTCAATGAGGAGTAATTTGGAAGAACAGAGGGTCACATGAGGTCACAGAAAGCAGAATTGACGGTTCTTGGGGTCATTGGAGGTCAATGAGGAGTAATTTGGAAGCACAGGGGGTCACATGAGGTCACAGAAAGCAGAATTGATGGTTCTGGGGG
>NW_027131420.1:0-10579 GCF_026122565.2 Emydura macquarii macquarii
TTCCACAGGACCTCTGCCACATTCAGTACATAGAATGGACAGTGCACACTTAATGAGCAGCTATTCAAAATCTGATTTCACCCCCTTGATCAGCGTGTGACCCTGGCCTTATTCACTGCACTCTGTTTAAACCCTGCACTGAAGACAGGGTAGTTCATTTCCTCCTGGGCTTTCCTATGGGGCTTATCGCTGCAGTATCTACCTTAATTTCCCCTATGAGTGTTTCACAAACATTAATGAGTTGATTGTCAGCTACTCTGTCCATTGTAGAGATGGGGAAATGAGGCAAAGAGTATCCCCACTTTGAGGTGGCCAATCTCAGACACCGGGAATGGGGTTCTTCAGAATACTTAGCATTACACAGCACTTCATGCGTTCAAAACACAGTTCCCGTGGCAATAGTGAATGCTCAGCGCTTCTGCAAATCAGACACAGGGTCTCAAATGAGAAACCCAGAACACGAGGATCACAATTAGTGACAGGTTTGGTTTAAGTGACTTGCCTTGCATCACACAGGAACTCTGTGACAGAGGCAGGGATAGAATCCAGTTCTCCAGAGCAGCATTGAACTGCCTGAATCAGGAGACCATCCTCTCTCTTCCTGCTGTCTTGCCCATTTACTATATACCTTCCAACTTCTACAACAAATGAAGCAGAGGTTCTATAGACAAAAGCCTTGTTCATGACACAGCCCTGATTCATCCCCGCAGCAGGTCTATGCTATGCAATGAATGAGCCTGGGGTCATGTGGAAAAAATAGTATGTGATAAGGTAATCCCAGACTATATCATAACACTGACATTTTCCCTACAAAGTTAGACTGAGGCAGACACCTGGCATGGAAAATTCCAGCCCAAACGGTTTAAATTTGGAAAAATGATATGCAATTGAAAACAGGGTCTTAGAACAGAGTTAGTCATTTTTAATAATAGGCCTACCACAGGCTTGCCCGTAATTAAGGAAGAAAAATATACACTATGGATGTAATGCGCTGGCTTTGTAAGAACCATCCATTATGGGTCAATAGTACCAGGGAATGGACCCGGGACTGTCAAAGCCAAACCCACAGATCTCTACCACTTCAGTTCAAAGAACAACTATAATAGCAGTTACCACTGGAGTAGGACAGCAACACATTTATCCAGCAAGTTACTCTGCATCTGTGTAAATGCTGTGTATAAACACCAGTATAATGTATGTGGCAGAGGTGTTGCCCTGGCTGCCTGAAATGTCAGAAATAACAGTGACAGATGTTGAGTCAGTTTAACGTGTAAATACTCTGAAAATAGTCTGCCACAATATACACTTTTATTGGCTATCAATGGCTACGGGTGGGGGTGAGGAGGTGTCACTTCCTTGTGTATAAAGCCTTCCCATCTCCATGCAGCCTCCTTCATCCGTACAACGGTCCCTTCAGCAGGTCCTGTTGGTAGTGGCTACTGTGACAGGCCCCGGTAGCACATCCCCAAAGACCCTGTGTTCCCAGGGAGCTGGAGAGGGTCCTAGAGCAGTTGTGGAGCCACAGAGATTGTGGATGGGATGGCCTGGCTATCCGGGGATCACTGAGATCTGTGAGTAACTTTGGGGATCCAAGGACGCTGGGTCCCACCTTTATTCCTCAGGGAGAAGGAAAGGAACGTGCTCTACTGGAACAATCTGAGGGAAATTTCCAGGTAGGAGCTGTGTGGAATCTTTCTCCTCAGTTTGCACCCTGGGTTAGTAATGAAGTAAAGGGGGCTGCCAGGAAGAATCTGACCCTACATAGCTATTATTAGTCTATTTTACTGCATTGTCACAAGGTTTCATCTGTAACAGCATCATAGGTACCACTCGACCACCTTTGAGGGAGCCCTGTGACTCCTCTGAGCCGTACGCACAGCGCTGACAGTCTGGATTGCAGGAATAGAGCCTGCGGCAGGGCTTGCTCTGCCGTCCAGTGTGGTGGCATCACCGAGCATCCCCTGAGATTGGGCTTCCTCCAGTTTGCCACTGGCCGTGACGGGGTTAAAACTGGCACGCACTGAACCAATCAGCTGAGGATCCCAGGTGGCCAAGTGGCCCCCAAGGAAATGGGCAAACATGCTTCATAAGGACAGTTGCAACCTGTCTGAGCAGACACTGCCTGCTGCCCGTGCTAGCTCTCCGCTGACTCCTTCTCCGTTAGGGTGCAGATCTCTTTTGGCAGCTGCTCCCCTTCTCGCAGGCATTGGGTACGTTGGCAGGTTTCTGTGTCTTTAAATCTTTCAAACTCCAGGGGAAGAAGGGTAAAGGCTGCCAGGTGTTGACATGGGCAGATGTTCTGTGCAGCGTCAGCTGACTCAGCTGGGCTGTGGGTGTGACTCAGTGAGAGAGTCTGGAGAGCAGGCAGCACAAGGTAGCTGGGGGAACCTCCACTCCATGTTTCCGTGGCCCCTGGCAGATCATTCCAGGTACACAGAAATCTCAGATTCAAAGAGAGCTCGGAGTGTGAAATCCCCAATGCCCTGAGTCAGGGTTTCTCAATGGTTCCCATTTCCAGAGCTGCTGTGTGTTCTGTGCCAAAGAACAGCCCACGGAATATGAGTATTTCCTAAATCACCTCTGATTTATTTGCTTATGGGAATTTCTGTCCTGTCGATACCTCTCACAGCTACAGGGCATCCTGCATCATTGCCCCCCTCTCTGTTCTCCGAATGCCAGATGTCAGCCTCGACCCTTTCTTCTCCTGGGGTGGAATCCCACCTTTCTTCCATCCTCAGACTGGACCCTGGGCTACAGCATAGGGTGGGCCAACTGGGCTTGCCCAGCAGGTCAAAGTCGTTCTGTGACTTTTCTTCTTCCCTTTGGGAGTCTGTGACTTGTGGTGCCCAACCAGTCTTATTGAACCAAATTGTTGTTTCATCTGAACTGTAGGAAAAAAGTGTCACATGGGAGAATAAAAGTTTGTACGTCTGTACGTGACTCTTATCTCAAGCACCGCCACCCCTTTGGGACTTCGGAAAAATAAGCATCTTCTGATTTCCCCACACTGTGTGTGTGTTTGTCTGTGTCAGTTTAAAGATTTTCACAGTACCAGCTGGAAAAAAACCCTCATCACAGCAGAGTAACAGGTGCTGCGTTACAATGTACTAGAGCAGTGGTTGTACTTGGTGGTTGTACAATGGAGTAGAGCTGATGCTGGGGTTCTGCAGACCATGTGTAAGATTACCAAAGTTATTTGCACCTGCATTTGAAATTTTGTCAGGGTCCAGATATGAAAAAGGGTTGAAAACCAGTGTGCTAGAAAATGGGAGCCGAGGGAATAAATATTGTATATGCTGATCCCAAAGCCTCCCCCACTCCCAATAAAGGCTGCAGATTGACCTTATAGAGAGGGTAGCAGCAGCAAAGGATTCCCCAGACTTTTGTTTGCTGACAGGCGCTTGAATGACAGACAGGCTACAATCTTTTCAAGTTCTCAAGAAATCAAGATGACACACGTTACGTTTTAGGTCCCCTTCTAACCTTAGAAATAATCCCTGAAAGAAGTTCCCAGGGGAAAGAATGGGTTCACATGTGTGTGCTAAAGTATGGTTCTATAAATGTTATGCTACAAATTTTCATTATAATACAATTACTACAAACAAATTTTCATCATATGCATGTTTATCGAAGGCCAGCAGCAGGTGTTGGTGCAGGAGTAACTGTACTACATAACGGCTTTTCTTTAGAAAATATTTCAGAGGTATTCCAAATTCTGATTGGATTTGTGCTCTTAACTCTTTGTTCAGTGAGCAGTTATATGACTATGTCTCCTGGTAAGAGACCAGATCCTGCTTGTAACAGTGACATTCAGATTTATGCACACAATAATTCTGATACAATTGTGCAAGACATTCCAAAAAGTCATGAAACAAGAGAATTGCTGGTCTCTGTTTCAGTAAAGAGTAGAGATGAGGTGCAGTCAAGGGAGTTATACAGTGGTTGTATGTAATTTACACCCATCACTGGTTACATGAGCATGTCTGAAGTAACTTGCACTCTCAACTGGAGGTTAGTGCAAAACCTGTTGTAGCAGGTAGTTGCATTGCCTTCCCTGTTTCTGCTTCTCCTGCATTCTGTGTCAAGAGGAATTTCCCCCTGGGAGCAGGTTATCTCGCAGCTGTCCATTGTTCAGCATCTTCTACCTTCCTCTGAAACTTCTATTTCTAGCCACAGGAAAATGGGCTAAATGCACTACTGGTCTGATCCAGTCTGGCATTCCCGGTCGGTGGTGTACGTGAGAATATAGGAGCAGCCACACAGGGTCAAACCAATGGCCCATGAAGCCCAGTATCCTGTCTTCCTAGGGCCAATGCCAGAGGCTTCAGAGGGAATGAACAGAACAGATAATCCTCACGTGTAAATCCAAGAGTATGTTTATTTTTTATGTTCCTTGACCTTCTGGAAGACTCTAGACATGCACTGAGAGCAGAATGATGTCTCCTTCAATATTATCTAGTCTCCTGTTACTTTTCCTTTCAGGAAGAAAAGTTCAAAGCTCCTTGGACCCACACAGTATATCATGTCAGCTGTCAATGACACCAAATTCCAACCTGCAGTGTTCCTTCTCACCGGAATACCTGGGATGGAAGTTATCCATGTCTGGATTTTCATCCCATTCTGCTTAATGTATCTTATTTCCATATTAGGTAATTCAGTCATTCTGTTCATTATAAAAACAGATCCAACCCTCCATGAGCCCATGTACATTTTCCTTTCCATGTTGACCGTTACAGACCTTGGCTTATCGTTATCCACCCTACCAACGACACTGGGCTTATACTCGTTTCATTCAAGGGAGATCAGCCACGATGCCTGTTTTGCCCAGTTGTTCTTCATCCACTCGCTTACGTTCATTGAATCCTCTGTGCTCTTGTGTATGGCCTTTGACCGCTTTGTGGCGATCTGTAACCCACTGAGATATGCTTCCATCTTAACCCCACCGACAATATCTAAGATGGGACTGGCATCTCTGCTAAGAGGGGTTGTCCTAATATTACCACTCCCCATTCTCCTGAAACAGCATCGATACTGTAAGGACAGCATCCTCTCCCATTACTACTGCCTGCACCAGGAGGTCATGACAATGGCTTGTTCGGATTTCAAAGTCAACATCATCTATGGCTTCTTTATAACAGTCTCTACAGAGGGGTTGGACTTGCTGCTCATCCTCCTATCCTATGTGATGATTCTCAAAACAGTGTTGAGCATCACTTCGCATGCGGCGCGCCTCAAGGTCCTGAATACCTGTGTCTCCCACATCTGTGTCGTCCTTGTCTTCTACATACCAGACATTGTCTTAGCTGTGATATATAGATTCGTAAAGAACTCTTTTCCGATATTTTCGATTGTCCTGGGCAATGTCTATATGCTGCTCCCGCCCCTGATGAACCCAATCGTGTACAGCGTGAAAACACAAGCAATTCGTGTGAGAATAATCAGGGCATTCATCAAGTGAAGTGTCAGTTCATCACCCAGCTCCGGAGAATCAAATCCCTGTAACTTGCTTTTTGCTATCCCCAGTCTCCACTGTGCAGGGGGAAGCTCTGGGACAGTGAAAATCCAGCCTCACCAAATGGGAGGCTGGTCCTGTGGTTTGTGCACTGCTCTGCGGGTCAAGGTCCCAGGTCACACAGGAAATGTGTGCCAGAGTTTTGAATTTTTTGTGTGTTGCCTAAATCCTGGTGACCTCCCTTACCCACAAGACCCTCCTTCCTTTTCCCAGCCACGGGATATGAGCATTGGTTCATGACCTAGAACTTAAAGTGATGAAAACTCTTCTCCTTCTTCTGCTCCGGTTGCACACAGCTGTGCATGTTCCTAGTTCAGCCAGAAGACTAGATTTGATGTTGAAATTGCTGGGTGAGTTTCTGGGGACTGGGCGATATGGAAGGTGAGACTTGATAATCACAGTGTTCTCTTCCGTCCTTAAAATCTAGGAATAGTTACACCTCAAAAGGCATTTATTTCCATTGTCTGATGAGAGTTTAAAAACATCTTCCAGTAACTGGAACCACGCATAAGCAACTTCTCCTCTGTGTTTTAAGTCCATTTAGTCCTCCTTGAAGAAAGAACCAGGTTCATACCAAAGCTAGGTGAAATTTTTCAGACAGATTGTTCATTTGCTGGAAAATGCAGATTCAGCTGACCAGAAACGATTAGCAATGTGACAAAATAGTTTTGGCCATTCAGAAGAATGGTCAGGGGTGAGGGAGAAGGTGGTGGGGCTGTCTCTCGTCACCCAACATAATCTTTAGGTCAGTGATTAGAATGCTGTTGTGGGTTGTGGGAAGGCCCAGATTCAAATCCCACCCTTGACCAAACCTGAAATGGAGTCACTAGAAAATCAGAAAAAATTAAGATTTGGTTCAGCCTAAACCAATTCTTTTTCAGTTTTTCAGAACTGCCACTGGACCAAAAAATCAGTTAGGGGTGACACTGGGGGGCCTTTTGGGGGACATGAGCACCCTAAAATTTTCTATAGTAACCCCTGCAGACACCCCGCCTGGTGGAAAGGGTAGCATGGACCACTCTCCAGCCATCCAGCTCTGAATGTTGATGTTATGCAGGGTTGTCCTTAAGGAAAATGGCTCAAGAGGTGAAGGGAGCTCCCGTACAGTGACTGCTGTCCCTGAAGGCTGGGAGCGATGGGGAGAGAAACCAGAGGTGGAGCTTTGTGCAGTCAGGGGAGATTCCCAGAAATGGATCTGACCTGGCCCCAGGAGCAGCCCCGTGCAGGGAAAGAGGAAGTACTGCCCCCCCCCCCCAGCCCAGCCAGGACTAGCAGTTGGAGCCTGGCACAGTGTGGGAGACCCTAGCTGCACATCCCTTCCCCAGAGCTGGACCCAGCGCTCGTGGACTACAGGGGCATTGGTTTGGCTGTGTGTGTACCTGGAGGGGAGTGTTCTATGTATATTGTAATGCGACATACACCAGGGTACAATCTGGACTCTTTGAATGACTGTGCCCCCTTCATTCTCTAGCTCAGGGTGGCTTTTGCACTGCTTTATGATGAACAACACAACCCTCCAGGCTCTGGTCACACATAGCCCTCAGCATGCAACGTGGCGTGAATGCTTTCCCAGCCCCTCATGAACTACACACAGGGCAACACCTGCCACTTCC
This sequence comes from Emydura macquarii macquarii, assembly GCF_026122565.2. NCBI lineage: Eukaryota > Metazoa > Chordata > Testudines > Chelidae > Emydura > Emydura macquarii. The sequence continues at coordinate 7,126 of NW_027131420.1, forward strand.
CTAGGCATAGCTTTGCACCCCAGAAATGTGCATCTCATACTGTCCAGTCCGTTCACTGTACAAAGCAAGCTCAGTAAATCCATTTTTCAAGCAAAGGATAAAAATTAAGCACCAGCATTTCTGTTTCAAGCAGAGTTTCCCACACACTTTTGTTAGAAATAATCAAACAGGTTGTTCCGAGGGTGGATTGGGGAGACGGAACCCTTTATTGCCTGCTCCTTCCACTTCCACGCCGGGATTGAGCAATGAGGGATTTACTTTACAATTCTTTTATCGATAACAGTATGTAAATGTATACTTTTCCAGCAAATCTCCATAGACCTTTATTTGGTTACATTGACACCTATAATAAAATATTAACAACTACATAATGAATATAACTATTCCCTCCCCTGTTTGTTGTTTACAGGGTTACCATACAGAGGGCAGGCACATCACCTTAAAACCTATACATTTTACACTAACAGTCTTTGAAGTAAAGGTATGTCAGGGGGAGAAAGAAGATAATACATTTCCCACCAAAGGACCTTCCTTAGAAGTGATAAGAATTTTATTAGCCTTATTTCCAGCACAGATGGCCAGAAAGGGAGGAAAAGAAGAAAAAGATAACAGACTCTAACTAAAATTCATACCAAATAACAGAGAGAAGATTTGCCCTTGCCATGACCCCGTTCCCTGTAATTTAGGCCTGATTACTTGTCCAGCTTTTAACCCTTTCTCTACTACAACTTTGACCCAACCACACAGGTTGTCTGTATAACGCAGTGTGACATACCCCAGGGTACAATCTGGACTCTTTGAATGGCTGTGCCCCCTTCATTCTCCACCTCAGGGTGGCTTTTGCACTGCTTTATGATGAACAACACAACCCTCCAGGCTCTGGTCACTCATAGCCCTCAGCATGAAACGTTACATGAATGCTCTCACAGCCCCTCATGAACTACACACAGGGCAACACCTGCCACTTCTCTAGGCCCAGCCTTACACTCCAGAAATGTGGATCTTGTACTGTCCAGTCCATTCACTGTACAAAGCAAGCTCATGTAAATCCGTTTTTCCAGCAAAGGATAAAAATTATGCACCAGCTTTGCTATTTCAAGCAGAGTTTCCGCACACACTTTGACCCAACCACACTGGTTAGGATAAAGCAGTGAAACAAATTTCTTAACTACAGCAAGAAGGATTTAAAGTGATCACAAGTCATGAGGCATCGGCGTCAAAATTGATTGGGAAAGAAATGAAAAATAAACACGCCGTCTTATTCCTAAACTTTACCAAGTGAAGTAAGATTTGAAGCAAACAGTTTTTCTCATCCCATTGGATGGTGCAGGCAGTTCACAGTTCTTGGTACACAGGATGGATTTCCTTCCCAGCCTGGGACCAGTTTCCCCAGTTCAAAATCTTTCAAGCAATGTTGGTTCAGTAGAGATGTTGGAGGAGAGAGGTAATGAAAAATCCATTGTTTCTCATTTTGTGCCCTCCTCCTCACCTTGAGTAACATCCCGTAACCCCACTGGGTGTAAGCAAAGCAGTCTCCCACGCATACACGTGAGATTCAAAGTGTAATTTGGGCCTGACTCTGATCTCCTCTTCACCAGTGTAAGTCAAGGGTAATGCTACTGAAGTGAATGCAGTTACTCTGGATTTGACTGGTGTCAGCGACAGCAGAATTTGGTCCTTTCAGTTCAGTGGGGTTATTTACCAATTTTCACTGGTGTGAGAGTATGAGGCCCAATAGGATGAATCTACCCCTCCTGTGACACCACTGAAGGCAATGGGAACTCTGTGTGTAGAGATTCCAAGCTCTTTGGGGCAAGGATTGTGTTTTTGCTCTGTGTTTGTGCGGTGTCTCACACAATGGGGTCCTGGTCCATGAGCACAGCTAGTTGGTGCTACGGCAGTACATATAATGATACTTGATAATTAGTCGAGGATCAAGCCCCTCTTCATGTCTTTCAGTAGCTGCTCTGAAGGGATCTTTACAGCTGTTGAGATTACATTCAACATTGCCTTGGGAAAAACAGAACTGCCTTCATATTTATATCATGATTTTCAATAAATCATGTTCAATGTCCCAGCAACAACAGCAAGGAAATGGGAAAGGAGCCCTGATTCTGCAATGACTTCCTTAAAATATATCAGTGCAATGTTCTCAACCTGGCCAAAATGAAATTTGGCCTCTCAACAAATCTTATTACATAGTTCTGCTTCAGAAAGTAATTGATAAGAGAGGCCAGATGGCAACTCCAGCTGTGATCATCCTCAGATTTTGGTGTCTTCTGAATGCGAACCCATATCTGGTCCCCATCTCTTTAACAGTGTGAACCAAAACTCTGGATCCAAACACAATCTCGCTTTGGGTGGTTCAGAAACTGTCAACAATTTTATCTGGGAAAATACTTTCTAAAAGGTACATTGCAACAGAACACAGAAAAAAAATATTAATAAATATAAGAAAACAACTATAAACTACAAGTACTAACAGAGAAATGATTCGAGACAGTGAATGGCCAATGGCTCTGCAATCACATCAGCAAACTCCCTCAGCTTCCTCGGATGCGTTGCACCTGGACTCATGTGAAACTTGTGCAGGACTTTCTAAACAGGTCTGAGCCTGTTCTTTCAGCACTGCTCACCTTCTCCCCATTCTGCACTGCCCAGTGCTGTAGTCTGGGAGCTGACCTTGTCTGCTAAGACAGAGGCAAAAATAATATTGAATACTTGGGCTTTTTCCACATCCTCTGTCACTAGGTTGCCTCCCCCATTCAGTGAGGACCTGTTTCTTGTTGCTAATATATCTGTAGAAACCCTTCTTTTTACCCTTCGCGTCCCTTGATAGCTGCATCTCCAGTTGTGCTTTAGCCTTCCAGATGTCACTCCTGCAATCAAGCTGTCAAACGCCATGGCAACTATGACCCCGGACACGGAGGAGAAGGCATGGATGAAATGCATCTGGATAACGCAGGCATTGAAATGGATGGATCTGGAATCCAAGCAGAAGATGCTCAGCATGATGGGTAGGGTGGAGACAGATCAGCCCAAGTCTGCCAATGCCAGAATCAAAAGGAAATAGTACACAGGGAGGTGCAGACTGTGATCCATCCATATTCAGCTAGGATAATGTAGTTACCCCAAGATTGCTATAACATACACTGAGCACAGAGGAAGGGCCATACGCCAGCCCAGCAATTGCTGAGAAGGTGAAGCCCAAGTGGCTGAGGAGAGTCTGGTTCACAGCTGACATCTCATGCACTCAATGTCCTCTGACGATCCAAAAAACACCTGCAATAACAGCAGCATTGTTCATTTGCATGTCAGATACAAAAACTGCTACATTAAAAGAACATTATTAAGTTTACAAAGTCAAGCACTTAAAAGTTAGGAGGTGACAGAATTCAGATGGCCTGCCAGCCCTCCTTGGATGTACGCATTATCACACAATTTTTATTACATG
>NW_027131421.1:0-106047 GCF_026122565.2 Emydura macquarii macquarii
GTGTCGTGTTGTGGAGGATTTTGGAGGAGGATGAGGTAGTTTTGCGGGTGTTTGTGGTAGCTCCTCCCAAGCTGGGGGCAGCGCGGCAGACAGTGCGAAGGGGCTGTTTGTGAATGTAAGAAGCGGGTGATGAAGGCTGGGCTGTGGCCGATGGGGGTGAGAGGCGATGTTTGGGTACACGATGAGATGATGGGGCGGGTGGGGACAGGCCAGGAAGGGCCCCAGAAGTGACGTGCGGCAGCTGCTGTTTGCTGCGGTAGCAGATGGAGCCGGGCTGGCACCGAGCGAAGGGAGCTGTGCTCAGACTGAGGGGCTGGAGATGGTCTCTGAGCCGCGCGGTGACTGGTCTGAGCGGGGTGAGGCTGCGTGTGTCACAGCCGGGGCAGGATGTCCCGTGGGTCCAGACACGAGGTGGGGAGAGCCTGGCCGGGTTTAGCTGTGGGGGTGGCTGGGACAGGCCGGCTCAGAGCTGCTCTGCAGACAGAAGCAGCGAGGTGCAGACAGGGTCTGGCTGGAGGGCCCAGCGCGGTGTGTGTGCAAGGTGACAGCCGGTTCCGGGTGTGCCTGGCAGGCAGGGGTGGTGGGGTGTCGGGGGGCAGCAGGCAGGTCTGGGGGAGGGTGGGCAGCTCTGATTTAACCACACTGAGCCTGAGCTGGTGACTGGACACCCCCAGGGAGATGTCAGAGCCCGGCCAGACTGCAGCTGGGGCAGGAGCAAACAGGTGTGGGGCAGAGGCAGGTTTGGGAGTTGTGGGTCTAGGGATGGTGGCAGCTGAATGTGTGTTTGTGGGTGACTTTGCCCAGATAAGGTGTGGGGAGGGGGAGGGGACCAAGGGTCAGTCTCTGCACCCCAGGCCCTTTGTCTGGGATCTGTGCCCCTCCCCCCTTGGCCGTGACCCTGCCTGTGGATCTGTGGGGTGAACCCGAGGGCAGGGAGGGGGCATCAGGCTGTGAGCTCTGTGGGGCAGGGCCCATGCAGCGCCTGGCACAACGGGGGCCTCGATCCCTACAGGGGTCCTGGGGGCAGGTGCAGTGTGACTCAGTGACGGTAAATTGTGTGCACGGCCCCCGCGCCCCCCGCAGCCCCAGCTTCAGCTCCTGCCCCCCCCCCCCCCGCCCGTTCTCCTGCCCCCTCCGCGGGGGGCTCCTCCCGGTGCGATGTGCTGAGCTGCCCCATAACCAGCCCCTGCTCCCCACACCCCTGCTGGGCTCCTTCTTCACACCCCGCTGCCAACCCTGCCCCGCCCCTCCAGCCCTGGGCCCGTCCCCTGCCCCTCCCTACGCACCGCCCAGCCTCCGCACCTCCCCCCCCGCTTCCCGGCCCCTCCCCCATCGCCTCCCGTCCGGCTGCTGTGTGGGGCCCGCCCGCTCCCGGGCCCAGCGCCCTGCGCGCAGCCCGCCGCAGTCACGGGCCGGTCGGGCGGGTCGGTCGGTGCCGGTTCGGTTCGGTTCGCTCTGACCCCCCTGCCTTCCGCCAGGCACACACTCGGCGCGCAATTTCTACACGGGGGTGTCGGAGCCCGGCCCGGGGCTGCCCGACTTCATCTTCGTCGGCTCCGTGGACGACCAGCTGACGGACACTACGACAGCGCGCGGGGCAGGGAGGAGCCGCGCGCGCCGTGGACGGCGCGGATCGAGGACCCGCAGTACTGGCAGCGGAACACGCAGCTCTTGCAGGGCACTGGCAGTCCAGTTCCGCGCGAGCCTGAACACGCTGCGCGGGCGCTACAACCAGAGCGCGGGTGAGTGCGGGGGGCTGGGGTGAAGGGGGGTGCGGGGGGGCGGGTTCAGCGCGGACGTTAGTGGCCCCCCCAAGCAGCGACTCGCGCCCCGCCCCCGCCATCCCGCCCCCCTGAACCCCCCCGGCTGCGCCCGGCCCCATCACCGCGGCTGCTCCGCCCGGCACAGACCGGCCCCCGCTGCCCCTCCCCCCTCCGGCCGGGCCGGTCCCAGCCCCCCCGTCCCGCTCCCCACACCCCGAGCGGGGGGGCCCGGCCTCGCAGCCCCACGTGCGCGGGTCACACGCTGCCCCACAGCCCGCCCGGCTTGACATGTCCCGGCGGGGGGGGTCACACCGGGGCTGGGCTTCTCCCCCTGCTCCCCCCGCCTCTGTCCTGCCCCCCATGTCCCGCCCCCTGCAGTCCCGGGGCTTGGCCCCCACCCCTGTCACCTCTCTCACTCCCTACCTCTGCCCCCCAATACCAGCTACTGTCCTGCCCCCCCACCTCTCCCCATGTACCCCCCCCCAGCTCTGTCCCCCCAGCCCCAGGGCTGTATCGTATCTGGGCACGTTGATGGGGCTCAGGGGGTCTCAGCACTGGACCCACTGCTGACCCGGCTTCTCCCCCCACCCCCCAAGCAAGGGGGCGGCTCAGCCCCTGCCAGCTCCCTGCTGTGTGTGGGGGAGGGGGGCCGGTGCAGCAGTGGGGGGCATCAGAGGCAGTTCCTGCCTGCCCCACCCCCACTTACTGCCATCAGGGACAGGGAGCGACCCCAATGGAGTGGGGGGGCAGAGAACCCAGGAGTGAGCTTCACCCCACACCCCCCATCTCCAGCCCACCTGCTGGGCTCAGATGGGGGGAGGCTTGGGGGGCAGTGTCTGCGGGGGGCAGGATTTGCCCTGACACAGACACAGTCTGGCCGTTTGCCCTCTTGGGGCTGGTGACGCAGCAGCCTCCTACTTACTCCTGTTCTTCCCCCCCCACACTCCCCGGTTCCCTCCTGCCCCCTCCCACACACCCCTGCTCCCCCTCCGGCTCCGGGCGGGGGTCTCCCCTCAGAGTGTCCCAGACCCCCCCACATGGGCTGAGGACCCTCCCAATGCCCAGCGCTGAGGGAGGTGGGTGCTGTCGGTGTCCCTTCCCTCCTCCCCCACAGATCTGCCCCTGTGTGTTTAGCAGCGGGGGGCCGCAGGGCTGGGGAGCAGGACTGCAACCCGGGGGGCAGAGCTGGGCTCCAGCCCCACCAGTGACCGCGGTGCAGGCGGCCCCATGACCCGTCAGGCCCCTTGGATTTTCCTCTGTGCCCAGGTGGCCCCAGGGCTCAGGCTCCGGCTGCTGGGTCCCTGCAGCTGCACCGGGCCCGCCGCCCCCCCCCCCCCCCCCGCGGGAGGAGAGGTGGGGCAGGACGCAGAGGGGTGTTCCTGCCAGCTCTCTAGGCAGGTGGCTTCAGCCGTGGGGAAAGGTCATCAGCGCGTCTCCCATCCCCACAGCAGTCAGGGCTTGGGGGGAGAGGCCGGCTCTGTCTGCCCATCCTCTGAGCAATGGGGCTGCAGGGCCGGCCCTCACAGCCCGCTGCTGACGTGTGGGGTGGGGGGCTCTGCACTCCCTCCTGCCCCCCATTCTTCAGTCCCAGGCCCCTCGCTATGGGGGGTGCTGCCTCCCCACTCAGACCCTCCTCCCTCCTGCCCCCCGAGCAGCTCCCACTCCCAGCACTGAGCTTTAAGGTCCCCCCCACCCTGGGGTGTCCTGGCTCCTCCCCCCACACAGCTTTCTCTGCCCTCCCCCCACACACACACACACAGGGCAGCGCCGTGGGGGGCCCTGGGAGAGCCCCAGGGAAGGGACTGGGCTGGAACTGGGGGGCAGGAGCAGTGCATGTGGGGTGGGAAGGTGTATGTGGCTGTGGGGGGCTGGGCTGGGTGTATAAGTGGGGCAGAGGCCCCCCAGGGCTGCAGTTCCTGTCGGGGCGGCTCCCGGCAGCTGTGAGGAAAGGCTGCAGATCAGTGTCACCGACCGAGCGTCCGAACCCCCCGCGTCAGACCCAGCTTGCTCGGGAGATCGGCCCCACAGCGCGGGGTTTGCACACACGGTTTCCTGCCGGCTGCGCCGGCACCGGCCCCAGCGGCTGCAGTGACACAGGCAGAGCCGGACCCGCCAGTCGCTGCCCGGGCGCCACGGAGGAGCCGCCAGGTCCCTGCTCTGCCCCGGTGCTGCAGGGCGGTCCCAGACCCCTGCTGCAGAGCAGAGCCGAGCCGGGTTTGCTTCCCTGGCTGGGTCTGCCCCACACGTGCACACGGGGGAGTTAGGGGCTGGGTCTCAGGGACCCGACCTCTCATCAGTGCCCCCCACTCACCTTTGTGGAGTGCAGCGTGGAGGAGAAGAGGGGGCTGCTTGACCCCCCCGCCCCCCCTCGGTGCCTGGCTGGGGATCTCTGGGGTTCTGTGACCAGCCGCCCTGTGCGTCTCAGCAGAGCCGGCCGGGGCAGGACTGACACGGAGCCCCTCTCCTGCGCCAGGAGCAGCAAAGCTGCAGGCTGGACAGCTCGTCCCACGTGCCCCCCCACAGACGTGCCCAGGGCTGGGGGCAGACGTCAGGGGCTGGCAGCACAGACTCCCCGGGGTTCCCCGGCTGCCAGCGCAGGCTGGGTTTGCCGCAGGCTGTGTGTTCCCAGGGCCCCCTCCCACTGGCAGCCCTGGGCGTTCCCACCCCTGCCGGGCTGGACTGCGTCTGGTGTACGACCTTCCCCCCGGGGTGACCTGCGCTGGGCAGACGGGCTCAGAGCCTCCTGCTGCGGAGACGCAGGCGAGGGACTTGGTGCTGGGCAAACAGTGGGGTACAGGCAGGGAACAGGACCCCCCCTCTGTTAGGGGATCCCCAAGCCCTCCAGCGAGAGCTGTCCCTGCCCCCTCACAATCTGATGGTGAGCGGCCACGGGGCACCCGGACCAGTCCCTACGGCCACCAGGCCCATTCCCTTCCCCAAGGGCCAGGGAAGCAGAGCAGCTGCGGGGAGCGAAACCCAGGCCCAGGAGCCCTTCAGCCGGGTGCGGCTCAGAGCCGGCTGCAGCTGCTGATTCTCCGGGGGGCGCAGGTTGGCAAGGAGGTGGCACAGACCCAGCTGTGGCAGGCGCAGGGCCCCCCCGCGTCCCCGGGCAGAGGGACAGCTCTCGGACTGGGAGCAGGAAAACTCCAGCGGGGATCCTGCCAACCCAGGTGTGAGGGCGGCTTCCAGGTGAGATGGACCGAGGACCCGTGTGGGACCGACGGACAGACAGACGGAGAGGAGGGGCCAGCTCACAAGAGCAGCCTCGCTGCCCGAGGGTCCCCGACCAAACCCCCTGTTCCTGTCGGCGCGAGGAGGAGCTGAGCCGGAGCAGGCGGCGGAGCAGCCGTGCAGCGCACACCAGCCTCCCTCCGAGCCCTGCCCTGAGCGGATGCGGCGCCGACCCCAGCTAAGGCCCAGCAACGGCTCAGCAGGGAGATGAAATCCTGGTGCCCCACACGTGGGGGGATGGACACGACCCTCTGGAGATGCTGCGAGGCAGCCGCTGCGTCCCTGAGAGCTCCCGCTGCGTCCCCTGCTCTGCCCAGCAGGACTGGCCAGACGGACGGACACACGGCCTATGTGACTCTGATACAGGAAACTCTTGGGGCGTCTCGGCGCGATTTCCGTGGCAGAGCCGGAGCCAGGGCTGCCGTGCGTCACCCGTCGGCAGGTGCAGCTGTGCCCGGGCAGGCAGCTGGCCAGGCCATGGTACTGTAGCATCGTCCCGGTGCTCAGGAGGGGACGTTTCTGGGCAGTCGGCGGATGAGCCGGTGGCGACTCCTCAGACAAAGCAAAGACACCCGGCTCCTGCCAGGGCCCGCAGGCGGGATATAAATCCTGTTCCAAGCCAGGCCACCCTCAGGCCTCCAGCCCAGCCCGTCAGCAGGTCAGACCGTCCTGGCGGCTGCAGGGGAAGACGGGCTGGGGCCAGAGCAGCCGATCCGGGGGTGACCCACACACAGGCCAACTGCTCCCCCAGACACCGGGTGACTCGCTGCCGGAGCAGACGGAGGGAGCCGTGCACAGATGGTCGCTTCTCCGGCGTGCGGAGCCTTGTTCTCCCGTCACCGCCCCACGTGGGGTCTGCACTGTCCAGCCAGCGTGTGCTGGGCCTGCCCGATCCATCCTCACGCACAGATCCTGTCTCCCTGCGTCCAGGCCTCAGGAGCGGGGGAGGCACAGTTGGGGTCCCTCATCTGCAGGCTGGGGAACAGAATCAGCCCCAGAGAGGGGACAAGGCACCAACTCCCGTCTGTCCCTGCACCAGGGCTGGGCTCGGCCGGAAACAGCTCCGGGGGATGCTGAGGAAGCCCCGATTCAGGACAGACGTTGAAGTCCCACCCGACGGTGATCAGCAAGGGCCCGTCTGTCCTCAGCAGAGCTGACAGACGCAGCCCCCCATCCCGTCCGTCAGCGTCACTGCAGGTGTCCCCGGGTCACCGCTGGGTCCCAGCATGTCCGGTGCAGCTCATTGCCCTTCAACCTCGCCGCAGCACCCGGGAACTGCCACAGTCCGTTGTCCTGGCCGCTGCCCTCGGACAGGAAGGGGTCACCTCTGGCCATCCTCAGTGACCCCCCAGCCAGAGGGGGAGCGGCACAAACCACCTCCCAGGCAATTCAGACTCTGGGGCCTCGGGTTCTTTCTAAACTGGGTCCCACCCCGCGGAGAGCTCGACACACAGTCTGACGGGGGATATTCCTTCAGAGATGGAGAATTCGCTGCTTTGCCCAGCTCGGCCGGCAGCCTGCGGGACGTCTCAGCCGCCCTGGTGTCACGGCTGGGGTGTCTGCTGTGTGTGGACGCGCTGCAGCGTGTGCAAGTGCTCCGAGACCTCGCCAGTCGTATCCACCGTCTGTGCATTGCACCCGGAGAGTCCGGCTTCCCCAGAGCCTCGTGACTCATCGATGGTGGCTCGGCTCAGGTCCCTTCGGTGCCTAGGGCCGAGCTGGACGGGATTGTGCTGCGTGCAGCGCCAGCCTGAGGGCAGGGAGCTCGCCTGGAGAGGAGTCCGGCCCGGAGCAGGGCAGGAGAAGCAGTGTGAACTGGGTGGGGCTCAGGGTGACTAGCTGAGAACTCGGGGCCCGTCCCCATGGGTGAGCAACTCCCTCCCGCTCAGCCAGACCCCAGTGCAGGGGCCTGCGTCTGCGACCAGGGCTGGACGAGGCATCGTCCCCGCAGAAGGAAGCCGACCCTCCGCTGTCCTGGGTGCAGCGAAGCCCCCAGGGATGTGAGCTTGGGGTGTTCAAGGAAAGCGAACCCTGGCGGGCGAGGGGCGATGCAGGGCTGCGCTGGCTCGAGTGCCTGGCGTCTGCGCCCAGACGTGTTCCTGTGCCTGGGGAGGGAATTTGTGGTGTCACCGAGACCCGTTTGCCTCGCTCACACACCGCAGGGGCCGGGGGTGATAGGCTCCCGGGGGTGGCCAGTTGGCCCCCTGCACGCCTGGCCCTTGCTCCCCAGAGGTAGCTCTGTTAACTGTAGTCAGGGGATCCGGGGCCGGACGGCCTGTGCCAGCAGGACAGGACTTGGACACGCAGCCGGGCCCCTCGTCCCATGTTCTAGCTGCGGGCGATGAGGAGGGAGGGGCCTGATAACGTTAGCGGGTCGTACTGGCCGAGCAGGCCTGGTTCCCGGATCGGAGTGTGGCTCGGTCTGCCCCCTTGTCCCCTGTAGGGCAGGATCTGCTGTCCCAGCGACGGCTGTCACCCTGAGCCAGGCACCCGCACTGCCAGCTGGCTGAGAGCGGCATCTCCTCCCTGCCGCCGTCCAGGCCCCTCCCACAGGTTCTCCCTGATCTGGAACCCGGGGCCGTCCAAGCTGTGCTGCAGGAACTGGGCCTGTCTCCTGCACCGCCTCTACGCATAGCTGGGCGTTCCTGCGGGGGTCGGACCCACAGCTCAGTCTGTTGCCATGTCAAGCGGCTGGTCTCACAGCTTCACACCCCGGGCAGGCAGAGGGTCTCTGTGACGGGGACGTTTCCTCACAGCTTCATCCTGGCTCCATCCTGCCAGCGCTCGCTGGGTGTCGCCGTGGGACCTTCACGCCCGACTCAGGCCCTTTGAGCCCCTCCGGACCATGTCAGGTGCCCTTCCTGGGAGTGTCCCCTCCCCCGGGGGGTGGGAGTTCAGGGCCTTCTCCCTTACGGCTCAGTCCTGTGTGTTCCCAGTGATCGGGGGCTCTTCAAACGGAGACTTGGGTCTAGCCTAGAAGCTGCCCCTGTTTTCGCAGGGCCCCAGTAATGGCACCTCCCCCTCTTTGCCCAGCTCCGTCTCAGCCGGGAGGCTCTGGCGCAGGCTGGGTGTTCATGGACCCTCGAGCTCCGCGTCCGTCACACCCGGGCTCTGTGCGGGGCAGTGCTCGGTCTGTTCTCTGCCAGCCACCAGCAGAAGGAAAACAGCCTCAAACCTGCTGGGCCAGGCTGGCTGAGATGCTGCAGCCTCCACGTCCCAGCCTGCCCAGCACCCACATCCGCGCCCCGCGCCCAGAGTGGCAGCAGCCTCCGGGCCGAGGGATCCTGCGCCCTGCAGGGTGAGATCTGCCTGCCCCGCTCACACCTTCCCCGTGCACAGCTGGACGCTCAGCACCAGCGACACTGCCTGCCTAGGAGGGGCCGGCGCTGACCTCTGCCATGGCAGAGAAGGAGCTGAGCACCCGGCTGTGCTTCTGTGCGACCCCCCTCCCCTCCCAGGGTCTTCTGCAGTGGGAACCTGGGTTACGGGTCTGTGGCCTCGTAGCTGGGGAAATGAAGAGGAAAATGTGTCCTGCCAGCCTGGCCATTTCCTCTTGCAGTCACAGGCCACAACCCCACCCCTGTGTCTGCAGCGTGTCTCTGGCTGGTTGGATAAACAGCCCGGGCGGGTCCATCCCCCAGTTCCTCTGCCGCAGGGACTCCCCGTTTATTGCCGCCGTGCCCAGAGATTTGTTCCCAACGCTTGGCCCGCAGGGGCCGTTGTCCTGGGTGCAGGAAGCTGTCCCCCCAGGCCAGCTTCATGTTGGAATTCCCCCCCACCCCACCGCCTGCCCCCTAAGCAGCGCCTGGCAGGTCTGGCTGTGCTGCTGGGGCTGCAGGGGGGAGTGGCAGATCTGCAGCCCCCGTAACCCCCAGAGGAAACTTCCAGTCAGTGGGAATCTGTTTTGTAATGTGGGGATAGTTGGTTATGCCTTCCTGGGGCCAAGGCTTCCGGGGGGGATCCCCCATCAGAGTATTTGTACATGCGGGTCACACTGCACCACCGCTGCACACGTATCTGCTACTCTGGGCTAGCCCTGAGACAGCTGCCACTCAGCCCTCTCCCCTCTCACTGCCCTGCCTCGCCTCCCTGCCCCTCCCCAGCCTCCTGCCCCTGCCCATCTTTTAAAAAATGCTTCATGTCTGTTAGGGCCATAGAGTGGGGCCAGGGGCTTGGGGGGGGGGACTGGCAGGGTGCTGGGAGCTGCACAGACACAGATGGGCCCGGCCCTGCCGCCGGCACCAGGCAGCCCTGGGGAAAGGCAGAGGCAGCGTTTGAATATTGAATGTGGGGGGCAGGGGCAGGGAGGTTAGGGCATCCCATGGAGGGAGCATGACCCCCCCCCATCAGCGGCAGAGCCCCATGGGCAGGGAGGGTCAGGTTTGCGGCCCCATTTCCTGCTGTCTCCCCCTCACCCCGTGAGGCTGGTGGTTGCGGCAGCAGTGGGGTACCGAGGGGGGTGATGGTGCTGGCCTGAGTGGGGGGTGCTGGCCAGAGCCTCAGAAGAAGAACCCTTCCCCCCCCACCTACACACATACATTCCCAGCTGCCTCCTTGAGCCCAGCACAGGAGGTGGAGGGGCTGGGTTGGTGTGCGGGGGGATGTCAGTGGGGGGCGCTTCCTACGAGGAGGGCCTGGCCAGCGCCCCCCACAGGCCAGCGCCTGGGGGCAGGGCCCCTCCCTCCATACTCCACTCAGTCTGGGATGCCTGGGGGCAGGGCTGGGTGGCACAGAGGGCAGGGGTTAAAATCATAAATCATTGCCCCCAAACTCCGCCCATGGGGCAGGGTAGCGCCCCCCTGCCGTGCTGGGCAGGGCCGTGCCAGGGTTATTGGCTCTGGTTTGTGGTTTGGCTCCTGGGGGGTGCCAGGGTGGGGCTAGCAGGAGAGGAGGGAGCAAACAGCCAGGCAGTGCTGGGGGGGGGGTGGCCAGAGTGCGCAGGGCAGAGAGCAGCCCCCTGCCTGGGGGGTCCTTCCCCCCCCCCGTGCAGCTGCCTCCCAGCAGGTTCCTTCCCCAGCCCCCCTGGCAGGGGTGAGGGGACACCACAGGGACCCTAGTGTCCCTGAAAGGGGGGGTCTCCCCTCGTCTGTGCTCCCCACACACCCCTGCCCCACGTTCCGCCTCCTGCTCCCTCTGCTGTAGCCTCAGGCTTTCCCCTCGTCTGGGCCCCTTATTTCCTGGTACCCCCCGACTCCCCTCCTGCATCTCCACCTCCCCCCATTCCCCAATCCATCCTCAGTCTCCCCCCACCCCGCGGGTGCCGCTCACAGCTGTGCAGACACTCGGTGCAGCCCGGCTCGCTGGCATGTGCCATTAATAACAATGCCCAGCTCCCAGGCAGGGCTTTTCCCGGGGAGCTCCCAGCCCCTCACACTCTGATCTGTGTCCTCACCGCCGTGGAGCAGGGCGGGTATCCCCAGTGCACAGCTGGGCGCGCGTGGGCCCTGACCCACGGTCACACACGGAGACTTGGCCGAGCCGGGATTGAACCCGGGGTGCCCTGTCCTAGAGCAGGGCCTGGATCATCACCCCGACCAGTCTTCCACCAGCCCCCCTCTGACCAGCGTGGGGGGGCAGTGCTGGGGAGAGAGAGAGCTTTGGGGCCAGACCCCTGTGTGCTCCCCTCTGGCCTCGTGGCTGGGCAAGGGGTGCAGGGCTGCCAGCCCCCCCAGCTCCCTGCTCACCCACCCCCCCACGCCCACCCTGACTCACCCACACCCTGCGCATGGGCAGAGCGGCTGCAAAGCAAATCTGGGGCTCAGGCCCCCCCGCCTTGCACCCCTCTCCCCCTGCCCCTAGCCCGGCCAGCCTCGGATGGACACAGATCGTGAGTCAGACCCCACAATAGCAGGAGATCAGCCCAAACCAGCGTGAGATCATGTTCAGATCAGACTGGGTTGGGGGCTGTTGTTCCTGAGTTTTAATTCCCCCCGCCCCACACACACAAGTGTGTGGGGCAGCCCCAGTGCTGCCGACTTGTCCCTATGCCCAGAGCTGGGGGGTTCTAGCCCCACTGCAGGGCTCTGGGGCTGCCAGGTGGTGCTGAGCTTCCAACTTCTCCCCAAACCCAGCATCCTCCTCCATGAATTCTGTGCCCCCAGCCCCAGGCCTGCCCCTCTTTGCCTCTCCTTTCCCAGGCGGGGGGTGGGAGAGGAGAGGGGCAGGCAGCACAGACTGACCCTGGTTCATAGGGGACAGGTGGGGCAGGGCTGCTGTACCGGGTCCCCCTGCCCTGCGGTGAGAACTGTGTGTGCTGCTCCCTCTGCCCCTCCCAGCCGGAAACACCTCTCAGCTGCGGGGGTGCTGGGGCAGGGGCGTGCGGGTGTCAGGGGGCGGGAGGACACCCAGGGGATCACTGTGGGAGGGAGGCGACCATAGAGCAGCCCTGGGGTGCGCTGAGCCCCATTTATCACTGTCTGGGCAGGGACATCACCTGTCCAGGGGCAGCTTCCGGGCCTGGGAAGACTCCCTGGGACTCCCATGGGACAGGGACGGGAGCTGCTCCCTGGGGTAGGGCTGTGGCTGGGACGCTGCAGCCTCTGGCAGCTGTGGTGCTCCGTGGGCAGTGCCAGCGTGGTCAGAGCCGCTTTGCCCTGCTCCGAGGACCCGGCCGGCACCCGGCAGACTGAGGAGCTGCAGAGGTGGCTTACCGCTACATCCCCCGGTGTGGACCCGTGCTGGGCACAGCCCGGCTGGTGCACTGGGGTGGGGGGACTTTCTGACCTGGTGGGGGTGGGTTTCGATACCTGGCTCCTGCTGCCTTAATGGGATTGTCTCACCCCCGGGCGGGTTTGTAGACCCAACCCCATGGCACGCTGGATCTGTGTGTGTCAGGAGAGCCACGGGGCTGCCCAGTGCTGGGCGCAGGAGACAGACCGGCTGAGCTCCCCTGCAGCTGGGTGTAGCTCAGAGACCAACCCACCTGTGGAGGGGACGCTCCCTGTGCCAGTGCTGGCTCTCCTGGCGCCCCGCCCATGGGCCTGGTGCTGTTAGCAGGCTGCACTCGGCGAGTGTCACCCCCAGTGTGCTGAGCCAGGCGTGTGTCTGCAAGTCTGCGTGCGCCATGGGCAAAGGAGCAGGAGGTGCCAGGAGCCTGGGCTGAGTCTGTGCAGGGCAGGAGGCTCCTCTCCCTGCCAGTTACCCCCCTGCCCCCAGTCTGAGCTCTGTGCTGGAGGGGAGAGGCCCTGAGCAGTGCCCAGGATGGCAGAGCAGCAGAGAGAGCTGGGGGCAAGGGCAGCTGAGGCAGAGAGGCTGGGGTGAGGCAGAAGGAATTGGGCGGGGGGCAGAGGGTACAGATGGGGCTGGAGCAGGGGTGGAGGAGCAGGGACATGGTAAGAGGCAAAGACAGAAGAGCCGGGGGCTGGTGCAGGAGGAGGGGTGGGAGGAGCTGGGGATGCAGCTGGGACAGAGGAGTTGTAGGGCAGGCTAGGAGGAGGGCACAGGGGGTGAGGGGCTGCCCAGAGCTGGGAAGGAAGGTGGGGTGGATGCTGTGGCCGGGAGGGGCTCCTGGGGGCAGGGAGGGAACGAGTGACATCATGGGGGGTGTTGGAAAGGGAGAGTTGAGTGGGGATGCAGCAGAGACAAGTCGGGTGGGATGGGCTAGAGGGGGGGGGGGGAGCTGAGACCCAGCTGGGAGAGATCAAAGGGGGGAGCAGTGACAGGGGGGAGCTGGCAGCTGAGAAGAGACCCTGGGGAAGGAGGGGTGGGGGAAAGCAGAGAAGATGGCCTGGACACTGGGGGAGTTGGGCCAGGGGAAAGGGGGACCCCAAAGGAGATGGGGGGGGAGCAGAAGGATCCATAGGGTCAGGTGGGAGATTCCCAGGGTGGAAGAGGGTCCCAGCCACACACCTCCGGACAAACAGCAGCCTCCCTCCTTGGTGTTTGGGGTTAAGCACCCCAGGAACAAGCAGCAGTTAACAACAGCACCAGAGTTTTACCTAACCCCAGGCAAAGCCAGGGCAGACCCAGGTCAGGGTGTCGAAAGGGCTACACAGGCTCCAGTGTCCCTGCTACAGCACAGAGCCCCCCATGACTGGCTAGACACACCGCCTGTCTGCCCCACACCAGTGCAGCCCCCACCTCTCTGGCTCAGTCCAGCCAGCCGTGCACACCGATGCTAGCACCTGGGGAGCTCAGGCTGGTGGGTCTCGCTGTCCTGTCGGCTCCAGGCTGTGCTGTAAGTCTCCTGCAAGCCCCGGGGCGGCAGCTGGCTCTCCTCCATGCAGCTCCTGGTTCTCACCTGCCTGGTGCACCCCTGCACCTGGCGCCTCTGGCCCAGCTGCTCCGCTCTGTGCAGCTTCTTAGCTCTTGCTTTGTTCTCACGCCGAATCTTCCTAGGCTTGTTCCCCGGCCCCCCCACTCTCTCCCACCAAATTCAGTGGCTCAAACCCTCCCAGGTGGTCCGTAGTCAATTCTGCGCCTTGGTTTGGAGAGGTGCCCCCCAGAGTAAGGAGATGGGGGGCTGGGGGAGAGGGGCTCGTTCCAGCTCATCTATCCCGTCTCCTGCTGCCGGGCCCAGCAGTGTTTTGTCAGAGCTCCTGTCTGTGCTGTGAAATGCCTCACGTGCGGGGACCACGTAACACGGCAGCCTCCCCTCAGTGCCGGGGCTCAGGCTTTGCTATGTAGATGTGAAGCTAAGCCGGGGGGTGCCCAGGCTGCCCTGCGGGGGGGCCGAGGCTGCTGCCAGGGACACAGATGGTGCAGCTGTCAGACACGCCAAGCCACATGTAATGGCTTGGCCTGAACGGCCTAAAGGGAGGAGTGACTGGGGGGGACCGGACCTGAGACCCCTTCCAGGGGCCTGGCTGTCACAGGGTGGGGGCGTCATGTGCTGAACATCAGACAGGTCCCAAGTAGGGACCCAAAAACGGGGCACCCAGAGTCACTCGACACTGGGACTGTAGGTCCTTGTGTGTACACGGGATGTCTGCGTATCCCAGCTGGGGGGTGTGTGACTACCAGGGTGTGTGGATCCCGCGTGGGTTGTGTCTGCTGCCTGCCCCGCGGTAGGGGCCATCTTAGCCAAGGGGCCGTGGTCCATGACTGAGTGCCATCTTCTGTGGCTGCTGCCTGCCCCCTGGTGGGAACAGCGTGATCGGCCCTGGTGGGGCCGTGGCTGTCTTGAAATACTCCTGTCACCCCTAGATCATGGGGAGCTTAAACCCCCCCCACCCAACGTCCCAGGAGTCAGGGACCCTCGGGTGCCCCCTCCCCTTCCTTTGCCCTGGGACTATAGGGGTGTTCTGCAGCCCATCCCATTCCTGGGGAGCATGGGCTGCCCCCCCGGTGCAGCTGCCGGTTACAAGGGGTCCTGCTGCTGCCTTTATCACCCGCCCGCCCGCTGGTGCCCTGCGCTCGGGGCCAGGGTGGGGGTGGGGAGCTCAGTAGCCGGTCCTGGGGAGCTGAGGGGTTGGAGGACGAGGTGGGAGGCAGGGACTGGGGGGTGCCCAGCCTGGCACAGGCAGGGGGTCAGCACAGGACCCCACACAATGCGGGAAGGGACCCACCTGGGCGCAGGCCCCGTGCCATGGGAGGAGGGGATGTTCCAAGGGACAGGCTGGATCTGCTGCCTGGCTGCAGCCCTGACCCAGCCCTGGGGCCTCTGGCTGTGTGTGTGTTTCAGGCTTTCACACCTTGCAGCTCATGTACGGCTGCGATCTCCGGGGTGACGGCACCACTGGGGCTTTTCACCAATATGCCTATGACGGGAGAGACTTCGTTAGCTTCGACAAGGACACCCTGACATGGACAGCAGCAGATGCTGGTGCGCAAGTCACCAAGAGGAAATGGGAGGCTGAGAAGGACAATCTTCAGCAGGATAAGAACTACCTGGAGGAGATCTGCATTGACTGGCTGAAAAAATACCTGGAGTATGGGAAGGACGCTCTGCAGAGGAAAGGTCAGCTGGGACCTCCCCCCTCCACCCCCAATCCCCTCCTAAAAGTGTCACTGAGCAGAGTGGGGAGCTTCATCTTCTCCCCCACCCCTCGCCCCTTCCCCCCCCTCTCCCCCCATGCCTCAGCCCCTGTCAGGGAGAGGAAAGGGAGCCAGACACACCCTGCCCGGCACAGGGCCAGACTGTCCGTGTGATCCTCTCATCACTGTGTGTCTTCCCCAGTGGAATCTCTCCTGCCTCCCCCCGTCTCCTGCTGGGTGGGGCCATGGGGGGGAATGTGTCTCTGGCTCATTCACTCTCTGTCCCTCTGCAAACAAAGAGAATTTCCTATTTTACAGGCAGGAGACGCTGCGGACAATAGGTGCGGGAGGGGCACATCCGGCCCAGGGGTCACTGAGGGGTGTATCCTCACTGTAGATACCCCCCCCCCCCTGGCATGCTGAGCGCTGTCTGTGCCGGGGTGTTTGTCCCCCATCGGGCGAGGCCCCAGCGTTGCTGCAGGAGCCACTGTTCATCTCCTGTCCCACCCGCCCTGTTCAGACCCCCCCACCGAGCAGAGCCCTCGGGGTGCTGGGCCGGCCCGTGTCAGAGTCAGACGTGAGAGCGCGGCTGCAGCGGGTCCCATCCCTCTGCCCAGGGCAGGGCCGGGTTGTCCCCGCGCTCCATGGCCCGGGCGCTGCCTGCTCCGGCTGGACGGCAGAGCAGACGTGGGCACGGGGCTGAGAGAGGTGGGGGGGGCTCAGCTGCTGGGTCTCCCTGTGCAGGGGGCAGAGCCGGAGCCTCCCACGGGGGATTCCAGCCCCCTCGGCTGCTGCCCCAGTGGATCCGGCTCAGGGGTTCCCGCTAACTCCATGTCTCCTCCCCCCAGAGCAACCGCGGGTGCAGGTGAGCGACCGGCTGAGCCGGGACGGGCTCACCACCCTCTCCTGCCAGGTGCACGGCTTCTACCCGCGCAGCGTCGCCGTCGTGTGGCTGAAGAAGGGGGTGGCCGTGCCCCAGGAGATGAAGCGTTGGGGAGTGGTTCCCAGCGGGGACGGGACCTACCAGACCGGGGCGACCATAGACATCGACCCCAGCAAAGAGACGGATTATACCTGCTGCGTGGAGCACCCCAGCCTGATGGAGGATCTGAGAGTGCCCTGGGGTGAGGGGACGGGCCCTGGGATAGGGGGAGAGGGTTTCAGGGAAGGGGGGTGTTATGGGCATTGATGGGTAGAGCGGTGACTGACCCCTGGGATGCGGGGAGGGGATTTCGGGGGCACACAGGACACTGATGGGGATCGGGGTGACTGACCCGTGTAACAGTGAAGGAGGGTTCGGTGTGTCCCCTGCTCACTGGCCCTTTCCCGTTCCAGCGCCCAAGTCCAGCGTGACGCTGATCGTGGGGATCGTTCTCGGGGTTCTCGTGCTGGTGGCTGTCATCGCGGGAGCTGTTCTCTGCCTCAGTAAGTGCCGGGGGGGCTGGCGCCGTCTGTGCTGGGCCGTGGTGCAGTGCCCGTCACTGTAGGGCCTGGGCCAGGAGACGCTGGCTGGGCCCTGCACGCAGCCCAGGGGAAGCCGCGGTACAGACCCTGCGTCAGGGCTGTGTGACTGCCCTGCTCTGCTGCTGGCCAGGGCCGCCTGGGGGCAGAGGGGCAGTTTGCTCTGGGCCCCGAGCTGTGGCCATTGTGAGGGGTGCTGTGACCTGGCACGTGGGGTGGCAGCACCAAATCTGAGTTGGTGCCAGGACCCTGAGCCAGGTCGTGGTGCACAGAGGGGGAGCCAGGCTCAGCAGCCAGACCCAGGTAGGGAAATGGTCCCTGCAGAGCCTGTCATCCTGCCCTGGGGTGGGCCGGGCACCTCGTTTCTGGGCCACGGGCTCAGATCGCAGCCAGGTCCTGCCCGGAGCAGCCAGCTCATGGCAATCTGCTTCTCTCTGCAGGGAAGAAGAAAAGCGGCTACAAAGCGGCTGCAGGTGAGTGCTGAGCCCCCCCCCCCGTGCCGGTCGCTGGGTGACCCTGGGTGACCCTGTACCAGGCAGCCCCCCCACGGCCGCTCGGAGGCTGGGGAGCTGCAGCGGTGGGTCCGGCTAGCGCCCGTCCTGGGCAGTGACACGCCCTGGCTGTACCCGTCCGGGCCCAGCTGCTCCATGTAGGTCACCCATCGCTGGGTACCCGGCACAACGGCAGAACACCGACATCCGGCTCCGTTACTGGGGCGTCTCCGTGTGTCACGAGTGTGGGGCAGGGGAGGACGGGGACCTGCGTTCTGCGAGACACTGACCCGGCTTCCTTCTCCCCACACAGCTCACGACGGCTCTGCCAGCTCCGGTAGGTGACGTGCGGTGATGCTAGCCCAGGGGACGGGCGGCTGCCCTGAGACATGGGGCTGTTAACGCAGCCCAGGAGCCCCTCTTTTTGGGGGGGGGAGCTCTGCTGTTTTGGTGACACTGGAGGCTTCTCTACATGGGGAAATTGACGGGCAGAGCTGAATTATCACCCATCGCTAGGCTGGTCGATTTCCCCTTGTAGATGAGCCCTCACTAGACTGAGTTGAAAGGAACCTAGGGGAGTTATTGGGAGTCTGGGGAGTTCTAGCACCCAACTCCCTTCGGCTGCTTTGAAATTCTGAACCTGCCGTCGTCGGCAGCCTGTGAAGTCAGTAGCGGGGGGGGGGGTGTGTGTGTGTGTGCGTGTGCGCGCGCACGCGCGCGCAGCTGTGCCAGCGGGGGGGTTTGCAGCCATATGCACCCCAGCCCCACTGCAGACTCGGCCCTGGCGGTGTCTGGCCTGTGTCTAGCCCTGCCGCCTCCTGCTGTGGCCGGGAGTTGGGTGTGGGGTGCTGGGACGTGTCGTGCACCGATTGGGGTGATGTAGGCGTCCCAGCCCCACTGATTTCAATGGGGTTTTGGCTCCTGAGTCACCGAGGTGCTTCTGAAAATCTCACCCCAGCACGTCCCAGTCCTTATTGAGGGGGGGCGATGCCAGGTAAATTTGCCCTGGGCTGCAGTTCCCAGCCCCACACCTGGTTCCCCCTGGCTCGCCCGGCTGGTGCAGCACATCACACCCACCCTGCCGTGGGGTAAACGCTGACACGAGGGGCCGGGCAGGGGACCCGGACCCGGTGTGTGCCGGAGACACTAACACCCCCTTCTCCTTCCACCCTCCCAGGAAGCAACCAGGGATCTGACACTTGTGTCAAGGGTAAGTGAGGGGAACCAGCTGGGGGACTCAGTGAGGCCTCTAGGGGGAGACCCCTGCCCCTCGGTCCCCAGGCCCTGCCCTCTGAGCAGCCAGCTGTGGGGAGCCTGCCCCTGATCTCACTGCAGTCGGGGTGCTGAGTGTGGGGGCTGCATCTCCCCTCTGCAGGGAGGGCTCCAGGCAGCAGGTGCTGGGGGGGCCCATTGTGTCTCGGTGACTCTGCCAGAGAACGGATCTGGGCTGTCACTGTTCTGCACTAGCGGCAGGGGCCAGGGATTGCCGTAGCTGGGGACACACTGCACAGCTTCACCCCCCTCGGCGCAGGCTGTAGCCCCGGTCAGAGCGTGACACCGAGCGCCCAGCCGCGGAGCTGGCATTGCTGACTCTGCTCACCCTGACCCCCGGCTCTGACTCTCCCTGTCTCGTTTCTGCAGCGTAACGGAGCCGATCGGCCCCTGCGCAGCCAGACGCCAGGAGAGAGACCGGAGCAGATCAGGCTCCTGGCAATGCCACAGCTCGTCAGCGCCTTCCGCTCTCTGCTCACAGCCCTTTGCCGTGATTGTACCCGATGAAACGCCGGCTCTGAGACAGCAACTGCAGCTTCCACTTCCCCATTGCAGGCGCCTGGGCTGCAGGGCTGGGTTCTCCGGGGTCGCTGATCGCTTGATTTCTGTATAATTACCTTGGTTTTGCAAACATTAACTTACAGCGCTGCGGGTCTTGTTTGAATAGAAAAATGTACCATTGGCTGGGATGCATTGCTGGTAGGCGCTGGTAAAGCAAACAGATCAGTGTGTGTCGCTGATTGTAACTTAGAGCCAGCTTTCTAGTTCTGCACTAATTGAGGTATTAACCTGATGTCTCTGTTCTGCTGTCAGGTCACTGGGCACTCCAGTGCCTTGCCATAGTGTGATTTGCACGGGTGTAACTAAAGGTGCGTTTAAAGTGCTCAGGTAAATCTCTGTGTGGACACTTTATTCTGGGGTAAGACGTGGCTTGTTTTGATTCAAACTGATTCCCAAGTGACTTCAGCGACATCAAAAAAGGCCACTTCTTCTACCAGAACCAGTGTCCGCTGACTGAACTGGTGCTAATTTGTGTGTAGACAAAGCACCAGTTCTGCTCCCCAATGGTTGATTTTTGCGTGTGACGGATGTAATTTTTTTTGCTTAAGATTTTTAAAAGCATTTTAAATAGTGATATTAACAGAGCTTGTAAATCTCTTGTAACTGTCATGGGGACACAATAAATGTCGGTGTTGGGTTTTTAATCTCTCCTTACCCCGTTTGCAGGCTTGTGTCTGGCGGGTCGGGGAATGGGGTGTATCGTAGGGCTGGGGAACAGAGGGGCCCGGCAGGAAGGGGGCGGCACATGTGTATGTTGGGTTTGTGGTGGTCAGAAGTGCTTGGGGGTGAATAACGGGTGTTGGGGTGGGACTAGGCAGCAGCGGCACAGATCGACAGGGGCTGGTGGGAAACATGGGGGGCTGGCCCTAGGGGTAGGGGGTCGACACAGCCCTGCTCAGGGGTAGCGGCCTGCAGCCAGCGGGGGAGAATGAATTCTTCAGAGGGCAGCTGGGGCCTTGCCTTGCTGGAGCTGACAGGCTCCCGGGGAGGGTGTGTGGGCCGGGCTCTGTTCTGAGGGGTTTTCCTTCCTGTTACCGGTCATTTCTCCGACCCCAGTAACTCCGGCTGTGTGGAGTGTCTGTGTTTCTGGGGGTTACGTACAGACACTCGCACATGGGGTATGTAACCCTTCCCCCCCTCAGGCCTGAGCCACCCAAGTTTTGCACCAGCGTAACTGTTTGTGGGGTGGGGGTGACTCTTCTACTGGGGTAGCGAAATGAAGTCTGTACCACCCCTGGCCTGCACAGAGTTGAATGGCTGGAAAGCTGCTAATCCAGGGCGGTGTGTTCCCCTGGTGTATGAGACGAGCCGTGTTTAACCGCACCACACATGGCGTGTTGTACCGCACTGGTTACACTGGCCGGGCTGCAGGGACCAGTTTGTGTTGATGGGGCCTGTGGGGGGGGAAGGGAAGTACCACGTGGATGGGGTCACACGTGGTAGCAGAGGACGGTAGAGGCTCCCTGCGGGCGGACGAGTGTCTGGCAGTAAGTGGTGCTGGAGCAGTGGGTCTAAGGGGAGAGCGCGGGGAGCAGTGAGATGAGAACCGGCGTCGCCTGGAGAAGGACGTGGTGGAGCTGAGCAGAGGGTGGGGCTCAGCAGGGCTGGCAGAGGCTGAGCTGCTCCACTCGGGGTATTTGCCGGCCTGCACCCAGATCTGGGGTGAGCGGGACCGAGGGAGGGTCCCCGCCCCTGCAGATGGGAGAGGTGGCGCAGCCTGGCTCTGCTGCTGTGACTAACGCAAAGGGCTCCTAGCCACCACATGTGACAGGCCAGTGGCCCCGCAGAGGGGAGGTCGCAGAGAGAAGCGGGCGTGCTGCAGGCTCAGAGGGGCAGTACCAGGAGACCACGACTTGACCCCCGAGCAGCGCGTGTGGCCTTACGTCGGGGCAATGCTCTGCAAGGCCGTTCCTCCCAGGGCCGTACAGAGCAGAGCGAGCAGCGTCCCCTGTCAACGCAGGCGAGCTGGAAAACAAAGATGGCGTGAGCGGGACGGGGCTGAGAGGCAGGGCTGGGGGCAGGGCCCAAGCATCAGTTTTTCAGGCCCAGAACAAACTTGTAACCTGGGTCCCCTCTCTCACACTCACACACACACCCCAATCCCTCGTCCCACACGGACAATCTCATGAGCCATGAAACATTTTTTCCTCATGGTGATGGGGGTTGCAGCCTGGGCTGAGCCCCCCCCCCCCATCAGAGGGAACCCCCCACGGTGAGTGGGAATAGACTCTGGGGTGCCAACTTTGTAGGGCCCATAGACACTGGCTTGCTGGCCCCGTGCAAGGAGGGAGGGGATAGAGACGCCCACCCACTGCCTGTGAGAAGCCGTGTGACTGGCAGCAGGGCCCCTGCAGATCGGCTGCAGTACCCAACCCCCCTCCTGGGGCCAAGAGCTGTAGGGATGCTCGGACGGCCAGACGGACGGATGGACAGGTGAAGACAAGGGGCTACGAGGGGTCCCAGGAGGCTGCTGCTGAGGATTGTGCTGATCCCTGAGGTATCCTGGAAAAAACGACCCCAGGGTGACCCCCCCACCTTGCAGAGGGATTACAGCCGCAAATGGGCCCATGGAGCCGGGGCTGTCAGCTGGGGGGACGTCTTCGAAGGGGTGGGTCTGGAGCAGATGTAGGAGAGCAGCTGACCGGCAGCTGTGGCTGAGGGACAAGTAGTCTAGGCTCTGTGGGCTGCAGACAGGCTGGCTGATGAATTTGGGGACAGGGTCAGGACATGGACTGGGTCCAAAGGGGGACGGAGCCAGGTCAGGGACACCCCAGGGGAGCCACCAAGGGGCCCCCAGAAGGGGAACCCCCCCCCCCAGTGAGGTACGGCTAACGCTGGGACAGACCGATGTCCCCGAGACCAACGAGACCGGCGGTGCCGTTCCTGGTGGGGGGGGGGGGGCGCGATGCCCATGGCTCAAGGTCGGGTGGGGCCAGCCAACTCCGCCGATTGTTACTTGGGTGGGGGGGCTTCCCCAGAGGAGGAGACGGCTGCCTTGGGCAAGGGGGGGGGGCAGTGGCAGCATCACAGTGCCTCCCGGGGGGGGGCACCAGACCAGCTCAGTGGGGGAGTGCGGGGCCGCCCCGAGGTGGTGGGCCCAGGCTGGTGGGTGCCCGATACCTACCTGACCCTGGTTGGGGGGGGGAGGGGGGGTGTTGGACCCCCCCCCCCCCCCCAATGGTGGTACCCATGGCGAGGGTTCCTCTGCAGTGGGGGGCTGAGGGCCCCAAAGAAATGGGGGGGGGGGGGCTCGATCTGGTGCCAGCCAAGGTGCAATGGGGAGGGAGTTGGAGGATTGGCCAGGGGATCCGGCAACAGCGGGGGGGGGGGGGGGGGGTGTGTCCCCAGAATCACCACCGCAGGCTATTGTACGGCCCACGCTATCCCACTCTCAGGGGACCCAGAGCCCCAGGCAGTGGCTGCTGCAGAACTTCTACTGGCCGGGATCCTGGACGGGGCCAACTGCTGCTCCTGTGACCCTGCCAGAGGGCGAGGATGGCTGAGGTTACAGTGTGGGTCACAAGGTGGGGTGGCGGCCGGCTAAAGCCAGAGCTGGCTAAGGTGGAGGTGAGCAGAGACTGGCCTGTCCCCCAGCCCAAGAACCAGGCCCAGGCCTTTAGCGGGAGGGTGGGTACTACCAGCGCTTTGCGCCTCACTGCAGCGCTCTAGCCTGGGGGGGGGGGGGCGGGGCAGACAAGGGGGTGGGGGTCTGGCCCAAGCCAGGCCAGGAAGGCGCTGTGCTCTGATCCAGGGCCCGTTTCTGGTCAATCCAGGTTTCGACAAGCCCGTTACATTGCTCACAGGCGCCTCGGACAGGGCTGGGTGCGGGGCTGATGCAAACCGATGCTGGGGGGGCGGGGGGGGGGGGGGAGAGGCACTGCAGGGTGTACTGGAGCAAGAGGCTGCTGCCCCAGGAGCAGAGCCAGGCTGTCCTAGAGACTGGGGGGGGGGGGGGCCTGGCATGGGGGGGCTCTCAAGCACTTGCAGCTGTATCTGGTCGGCCTGTCACTGTGCACACGGAGCCCTCGCCTCTGACCTGGCCACACCCGATGACGGGGGCGAACGCTGAGCTCGTGAGGCAGAATCTGACCCCCCAGGATGGCGCTATGGCGGTGGCCATGCTGCGGGGAGAGCTAATGTGATAGCTGATGCTGTGACACCCAAATGTCCCTTGGTCACTGGCTGAGACGACCCTGCTCAGGCCGGTCTTGGGGTGGGGGGGGGGGAGATGTGACAAAGTGGAGAGATTCCTGGGTTTTCTCTTGAGTGCTGGGTGTGCCTCAGTTTCTCCACATTACTCATGTATGTCGGAGATGGGACCCGGCTGTGTGATCATTGCAGAGACCAGCAGAGGGCAAACGCCCCCCCCCCCCGGGGCCACACGTACACAGACCTGGTCCCTCCCGCCCTGGCCCCACCAGTTCTTACAGGGCGTGGCAGGTGCAGCCCAGGGGGCATGGCAAGGGGACAGCTCTGAGAGGGGGCAGGATGGGCTGGGAGCAGCACCCAGGGATAGGGGCTCCTTGGGTGGTCGCTGCTGTAACTCCTAGTTCAGCTGCTAGCGAAGCTTGGCTCCGCTGTGACCCTGGGATCTAATAACCCCTCAGACTCCTGCGCTGGCTGGGCATCGCTTCTGACTGCATGGTCGGTGCCCGGCAATTTGGGGCCCGTAGGGCTCCCCAGCATCCTGGAAAGGGGGCTCATGGGTGGTGCAGGGGGCTGGAGCCTGAGAGGCCAGAGTCAGGGCAGCTGTGTTGGTGTGTGGAGACCGGGGGGGGGGCAATGCCAAGCACCAGGGTCCTGCCTGGCTGCGCCCCAGTGGTTCCAGAGCCCTGGTCCTGGGGACGCCGTCACAGGGGGTGAGAACTTGTGCAGGAGATGCAGTTACCAGGTTTCCCCCCCCCAGTCCAGTTCTTGTGTCCTGAGCAGGGGCGTGTGGCGCTGGGAGGCAGCCCCTGGACGAGGGGAGCAGGGCCCTGGCTCCCGGCCGTGCTGCGTAGTGAGATACAGACCAGCCCTGGGTCGGCTCCTCCTGCTGCAGTCCCTGGCCTAGGCACCCAGGGAGGGAGTTTGCACCTTTGTCCTGGAGAAGCAGAATAACCCCCTCCCTCCTGCCCCTCCCCAGGGTGTGTGGGGCCCTGTGACGTCACCTCACCCGCCCCCCCCCGCAGTGCAAGATCCGGCTGCATTCACACACACCCCCCCCCCGACAGAACAAGTGTGAGCCTGGAGCTGCTGCTTTGTAGGTGCAAAGGGACCAAGAGTTGGTGTAGGACCTGCACAAAAACACCAGGCGCGCCCCCTGCTGGCCGTAATTATAGAGCACCAAGACCAGCCTCCCAGTGCAGGGCTGGGGTTAGAAGCTGTTCTACAACCTGCCTCCTCACCCCAAATCTGTCCCTCCCGCGCCCCCCTCGGTCAGCAACCGGCCCTGGGCTGGGCTTCGGCAGCTTAGTCACAGCAGGGTTCAGGAAGAACTGCTATTGGTGAGAGCGCGGGGGGAGAGGGGCTAGGAGCCAGGACGCCTGGGTTCCATCCCCAGCCGTTTCCATCCAAGGACGCTCAGACTCGTCTCTGACTTGTTTCACTGCTTTAATTTATTTTACAAAACCCTCCTCTCCTCCCAGCCCGTGTCACATGTGTGTCTAGGGGCGCTGGGACTAGGGGTGCTCGGGGGGGCGGCAGCACCCTCAGCTTGAAGTGGTTTCCCTCATATACAAGGTTTGCAGGGTTTTTTCAATGGTTTTCAGGCCCTCCCCCCCCCCCAACTATAAAAATTGCTCCACCAGCCCTGTGCACACCCCAGCTGGGACACCCTGGACAGTGACAGCCCCTGAACCTGAGCACAAGATAAAGCCAGCGACCCCCAATGATAAAATCATCACAGCTGCTGTAAACAGCTCCTGTTTACACTGCGCCAGGCGGTGGGGGGGATGATCATAAGGCTGCCATGCCGATGGACTACTCCCCGAGTCGGTGGCTACTCGGCCAGGTCTCTCTGCACCAGTCTGTAGTAGGGCCCCTCGCGCTCCATCAGCTCGGCGTGCGTCCCCTCCTCGGCCACCGCCCCGCCCTCCAGCACCACGATCCTGTCGGCGTTCTCCACCGTCTGCATGCGGTGGGCGATCACCAGCACGGTCCGGAGCCCCCGGCTCAGCACCGACTGGCGGATCTAGGGGCAGGACCAGAGCCGTGTTAGGATGAAGACTGGAGATGCCCAGGCCAGCCAGGCTCCGAGTTCAGATCTCACCACTCACCGCACACTCGCTCTCCACGTCCAGGGCGCTGGTGGCTTCGTCCAGGATCAGGACGGTCGGCCGGCGGATCAGGGCCCGGGCGATGGCGATCCGCTGCTTCTGCCCCGCTGAGAGCTGCCCGCCCTTCTCCCCCACGTCTGCACGAGTCAGAGAGAGAGGGAGGGGTCAGCACTCCTGGGCTCTCTCCCCGGCTCTGGGAGGGGAGTGGGATCTAGTGGTTAGAGCAGGGGGGATATTTCCCAGGAGCCCCAGCAACGCAGGCCATGGTGACTCACCCGTTCCAAAGCCGCTGTCCAGCTCCGCGATGAACCCAGAGGCGTGGGCTGCTCTGGCTGCCACGGTGACCTGCTCCTCCTCACAGCCCCGCAGCCCGTAGACAATGTTCTCCCGGACGGAGCCGGAGAAGAGCACGGGCTCCTGCCCCACCAGGGCCACCTGCAGGTTAGAGGGGGCGGTATTAGGGGCTGAGACCTGCTCAACTCGTCACACCCAGTGAGCCGCAGCCACCTCCCCGCCGGCAGCCCAGGCCCCTCCCCTGCTTCTCGCTGCCCTCACCTGGCGGTGCAGGTACCGGTGCTCGTACTCCCGGATGGGCACCCCGTCCAGCAGGATCTCCCCTGCCTCGGGCTCGTAGAACCGCTCCAGCAGCCCCACGCACGTGCTTTTCCCGCTGCCGTTCAGCCCCACCAGCGCCGTCACCGCCCCGGGGCGCAGCTCAAACGACACGGCCTGGAACGACGGGAGAATATCAACACGCCTGTCACACGGGGAGCAGGGAGGGCTGCAGATCAGAGGGGCTGTGAGCTGGGGGATCCCCTCCCAGGGGGAAGGGCCAGGCGCCCTGGGGTTGTGAAGGGGCCCAGAGCAGGGGACAGGGTGCAGTCACTTTGCTGTATGTACCTTTAGCACCTGGCGGTCTGGGCGCGAGGGGTAGGAGAAGGAGACATTGCGGAAGGAGACGTGTCCCTGCAGCGACTCCGGCGCCCGCCTCCCTTCAGTGCGCACAGCCGGCTCCCGGTCCAGGTACTCGAAGACCTTCTCCGCTGCCCCCACGTTGCTCAACAGGTCCCCGTACATGTACACCAGGGTCTGGGGCGGGAGCAGAGCGTCAGAGCTAGCTGGAGGGATGGGGGGTGGGCGTGCGGATGGACGCACAGACAGAGGATGACGGACGGGTCGAGGTGGCCCCGTCCGGGCGCAGGGCCCCTCACCTGCACGTAGCTGCCCACGTCCCCCTGGTAGAGGAGGAAGGAGACCAGGCTGCCCTTGGTCAGGAGCCCGTCGCGGATCTGCTGGTGCCCGCAGTACAGCATCAGCACCTGCACGGCCAGCTGCAGCAGCTGGGGGAGGAGACGGAGTCACGGGGGGAGCAGGGAGGGGGGCACGGGGCATCCCAACCTAAAATGAACACCCTCAGCCCCGGATGCCTGGGTCCCCTCTCCCCAGCTCACCCCGTCTCACTATCAGCATCTCCTGGACACCCAGGTCCCTCCCTGTCCCCAGCTCACCTGTCGGGCTGCAAAATGCCTTCCCCGGACACCTGGGTCCCTTGTTCTCCCTCAGCTAAGCCGCTGGATCATGAACTACCATGCCCGGACACCTGGGTTCCCTCATCAGAGAGCAACCCCCCTTCCTTGGCCAGCTGGGTCCCCTGCCCCCGCACCCACCAGACTGTGAGCTGCCAGCCCAGATGTCTGGGTCCCCTCTTGCTGGCTCCCTCACTGGTTCATGAACCTCTTTCCCCGGACGCCTGGGTCCCCGGCTCACCCGGCGGAAGAGCAGGTAGAGCGCCCTCTCCAGGTCGCGGCGGTTCTTCAGCCGGTGGGTCTCGTCCAGCGCCGCATCGTAGCGCCGCGACTCCTCCCCCTCGGTGGCGAAGCTGCGCACGGTCTCTATGGAGGAGATGGACTCGCGCACGACCTCGCTGGAGCGCGCCATGGAGTCCTGGATCGCCCTCAGCACGGCCTGGGCGGGGAGGGAGGCAGAGACGTCACGGCCAGAAGGGACCAACCTGCCCGTCGAGTCTGGGCTCCTGTGTTGCCCCGGCCAGCGACTCGCACCCGGACCCCGGCATCCAGCCCCAAAGCCTGGCTGGTGGGGCTCTCCGGGAAAGAGCCGCCCAAATCCCGATCCTCCCAGGGCTGGAGAATCCGCCCCGTCCCCGGGGCAGCTGTTCCAGCGGCTAAGCCCCTCCCTGGGTGAAACCTGCCCCTCCTTTCCAGTCCGAATTCATCACGCTTCTGCTCCAGCCATTGGCTCTGCTCTGCTTTGTCTGTGAGATTCATTAGCCTGCTGCTCCCCGCACAGTGCGTACACACCACGGCCCAGTCACCCCGACCTTTCTCTGGGGGGTAAGCAGCTGGGAGAAGCCATCCACCCATCCATCCATCCCCATAAACTATGCAGACAGAGCGTCTTCAGGCTCTCTAAGGGTGGCCCATCTCCCTGGGTCCTGGGTGTTTGCCTTGGGCCTGTGTCTATCCTGCAGTCACACTGGCAGAACGACATGGTCAGGGCTGTGAACCCCTCTGCAGACCTAGGCCAGTGTAGACGCAGCTGTTTGGATAGAAAAGGGCTGTCGATGGAGGTGGCCGTCCTACAGCGAGGGAAACACCCCGTCCATCCGCGCTGGCGTGTTTACACTCGGAGGCTGGCCCAGCTACGCTGGAGTAGTCTCCATATGGAAGTCGTAGCCTCGCTGTTACAATTATTATGCATGTGTATTGCAATTGCCTCTGGGCGCCCCCATCACGGATCAGGACCCCGTGTCAGGTGCTGCACAGACAGAACGAAGTGACAGCCCCGGCCCCAAGACACTCACAGACGTGTTTGAGTGTCAAAGCGCATCTCACACAGGGAGCATTGACGGCTGGGATCAGGCGGCTGAGACCAGCTGGGGGGGGTCCCCGCCCCAAAGGAAGGTCTGGGAACCTTGGGGATGGTGGGTCTGTGAGCTGGGAGCCTCCTCTCCCTGCGGGAAGGGCTGGAGGGCCGCTCCCTCTGGGCCCAGAGAGGGGGAGCCCCGTAAAGGGACTTTCTCCCCTGCCCTGGAATGCTTTGGGTCTCAGACCCTGGGGGGGGGGGTTCTCCCCCACCCCGTACCTGGCGGCGGGCGTCGTAGAGGTTCTGGGCAGCCATGGTGAGGGGCGTCTCGAGGAGCGTGAGCAGCGTCAGGCGCCAGGACAGGCCCAGCATGAAGCCGTACAGGCCCAGCGCCTTCACCAAGCTGCGCAGGAAGATGTTGGCGTTGGCCGGCACCGAGCGGCTCATCATGCCGGTGTCCTTGGAGAGGCGTGAGGTCAGGTCGCCTGGAGCGGGGCAGAGGGGACACACGGTGAGATGCGGGTCTGCCCTGGGGGGTGGGAAGAGGGGTCCCCAATGCTTGGGGGACCTGGGGGGCTGCCCCATTGATACAGGGACACTGCAGGGAGCCAGGAGTGTGGGGGGGAACGCTGCATGGAGGGAGGATCTCGGGTGGCCGAGGGGGTGAGATGATGGGGTGCTGGGGGGTTTCGGGGGGGTTGGGGGTGCACTGCAGGGGGGACGCAGGTGCCAGTGGAGGGGGAAACTGGGGGGGAGGGTATGCCAAGGGAGGCCGGGTAGGAGCTTGGGGGGGGGGACTCACCTGTTTTGACCTGCTGGAAGAAGGCCAGGTCCTGGTGCACCAGGGAGGAGAAGAGGAGGGCGGATGCGGATGTTGAGCCGGGCCAGTGTGAACATGAAAAGCCCCCGCGGCAGCCGGCAGCCAGGGAGCTGGGGGGGACGGACAGACAGACAGACAGACGTTCTTCTAAAAGGGTCATCCTGTAACCGACCTCACGTTCCCATCTGTCGAGGGGCTGCGGGGGGTGATGTGGGGAAATCACCACCCCTGGGGCTAGGCAGGGCTGGGGTCCCACAGGGGCTCGGGGGGAGGGGGAGTACCCAGGGGCTTGAGGGCAAAGTGGGTAGGGGTGGGGTTTCTGAGAGCAGGGGGGGGCCCCAGGGGGCAGTTTGGAGGCTAGGGAGTCTCTGGGGCTGTCTTTCCAGGGCTGGGGGGCCCATGGGGCACTGGGGGGATCTCCCCGGGGCTGGGGGGCCGTGTGGTCTCACCTGCCGAAGGAGGCCAGGACCATGAGGCCGATGGCGGTGGCGAAGGCGTCGGGGTCGTAGGCGCTGCCCAGGATGTCGATGACACGGCCCGTGTAGTAGGGGATGAAGGTCTCGCCTGCCACAGAGACACGGGCAGGGTTGGGGGGACCAGCGCCCCAGAGAGAGCAAGGGCCCCACCCAGGACCCTCCCTCCCTGGATCACACCTATGGGCCCATCCAGCCTCAGGCCCACAAACCCCATTGCGGGGGGAGGCCACGGCATCCTGCCCCCTGTATTTCCCACCCGGGGGGTCTGTGCCCCTCTCCGCCCCACTCACCGATCACAGCCAGGGTGAGGAAGACGAAGGCCCCGGACAGGAAGGGCACGTCGGGCCGGGACAGCCCCACCAGCCGGCGCAGGGTGGCCCGGGACTCCCGCTCCTTGTCCTCAGCACCGGGCCCCCCAGCCCTGTCCCTCTGCCCCAGGGCCCCCCAAGTGAGCTGGGCCAGCCCCACCGCCCCATAGCTCAGCAGCAGCCAGGCCCAGGGGGCGCCGGCCAGTAGGGTGGGGGGCACGTCGGGCAGGGGCAGGCAGCCCCGCAGGGTGAGGTACAGGGGGGCACCAGGCACAGGGCAGCCAGGGCCCTGGGGGGCCGATCCGGGGCCAGCAGCGCCCAGGCCCCCCAGAGCCCCAGCAAACGGACAGCGGCCTCCAGCCAGGCGGCCGGCAGCCCCAGGGGGGCCAGGGTGGGGGTGCCCCGGGCCAGCAGCGCCAGCAGGGCCAGGTCGCAGAGCAGCAGGGGGCCGCCCAGACGCAGGGTGAGGGGCGGCGGCATGGCAGCGGCGTCTGCAGAGAGAGAGAGAAGGGGAGCAGCTAATCGAGGGTGTTCACAGCCCCCCACCGCCCAGCCCCCACCCCCTGCCCCCCATCCACCCCCCATACCCCACTCCCTGCCCCATCCCTGCCCCCATCCAACTCCTAGCCTGCAACCCCTGCTCCCAGCACACCCCAGTCAGGCTGAGGGCCCCGCCCCGTTTGCACCAGTAACAAACTGGGGATGCTGCGGGGGGGACGCGCTGCCTGGGGAGGGAATTCAGGGGTGCAACGCGCCTCTCCCCTGCTCGCGGCACCCCCGTTGCCCCCCGGCTCCGGTACCTGCAGCCCCGGCTCTGTCGCTTCTCCCCGGGCTGCGCGGCCGGACCCCGCTCGAGCGCGGACCCGGTTTCGCTTTCGGCATCGGGGGGGGGGAAGATCCCGGGCCGGGCCCCGCCCGCTGCTGCTGCCGGCTGCGGCCGCCAGGGGGAGCCCGGCCTGCACCAGCCGCTGCTGCTCGCCGGCCCCGCGGGCTGCACCCCAGACGCAGCAGCCCCCAGCCCCGGGCACCGGCCCCGGCCCCAGCCCCAGCCCCTCGCCCTGCACCCAGCCCCAGCCCCCCTTAGCTCAGCCCGGCCCCAGCCCCAGGTACCGCATACACCAGCCCCCTGCCCCTGTCCCCGGCCCCTGCTCCCAGCTCTGTGCACCAGCCCCATCCCTGGCAGCCCAGCAGCTCCCTGCACCGACAGGCCCAGCTGGATTCTCAGCCTCTGGGGGGCCCACCTGGCTGGGGCCGGGGGACCCAGCTCCCACTCGGGAATCAGGCCAGAGGGCTGCAAGGCAGGGGTGCAGGCTGTAGGCAAACAGGGGGGGGGGGGGGGGGCTTTCCTTATTTCCTTGGTAAGGTGCGAAGGTGGCCAGACCCCCCCCCCCCCGCCAAGTGACTGTGGGGCTGGGAACAGGCTGGGGGCTCCTCGCACAGGGAGGGGGTTGGAGAGGTGGAAATGCTATGATCCAGCCCTGAGATGATTCACCCACTGTGCCGCCCTGGGGCCGGGAACCAGGGAGAGGGGTCTGCGCGGGACTGGGGGGCACTGTGGAGACGATCTAGCCATCCATCCCCCCCCCCCCCCCCCCCCCCGGCCCCATAACCGACCCAGGGTGCTGAGTACAACATTAAACAGGACAAGGGCAAACGTGAGGCCATATCGAATTCCCCTCGCCTCCGAAACAAAACCACCCAACCCAGGCTAGTCTGCCCTTGGCCTGGCCTGGTACTGCCAGAGGCCTGTATCTAATGCAAGGCCCATCACCGCTCCTGTACCAGATCTACACCGGAGACACGAGCCGGAGCGAATGGACGGGGCGATGCTTTTCAACCCTTACAGGACATTTGAACCAAGGAGCCGGTGTTAAAATAACCAGACTTTACAAACCCCTTCGTGGTGCAAATCGAAGCTTCGGATTCTGGCTTCCGGGCCGCGTGGATGCAAGAGACTTTGTGACCATGCAAACGGATGTAAGTTTACAAACTCTGCACAGCTGCAAACCACTCGACTGTAGCGGCGTTTTGTTCTCACCGGCGCAGCGTTTGACCTGGTGCACTGGGGGATGTCTCCTCCCATCATCTACCTTGCTGGCCCCGTACAAATCCTTCTCTCAATCCCCCCAGCCTGGCTTCGTCTCGCTTTCTAGACATTGGTTCCACTCCCATAACCGGCGCGTCTCACCCCATCTGGGCATGTAACTATTTTACTCTGTAATCACGTGGCTCAGTGGCTGCCTTGGCACTGTACATGGAACCAGATCCCACCTGAGCGCTCCGGGTTCCCAGGCCTGTCAGACAAGACAGGACAATCCAGATGTTATGTGGCTGGCCGGGGAATCCCCGCATCCTTCTCCAGCCAGACCAGGAGTCTCGGATTACAGCGGGAGTCTTGGGGGGGAGGAGGAGGCCAAATCTCTGCAGGTTAGAGACACCCAAGGGTGGGTGTCGCTGGGAGACTCTGCTTCAAACCGTTGCCTGCTGTGAAACCCCTCAGCGGCGCCTGGCCCCAGCGTGGTGAATGGGGCTGGGCTCCCAAGGGTCCCTGCGCTTAAACTGTTAGCGTAGAGTGGAATAGCAGGGGGCTGTGGGTCGGCAGTAGGGGCACCGGCGGAGCTGCGGAGGGGCGGGGAGGGGGGATAGCAGAGGCTGTGGGTCGGCAGTGAGGGCGCCGGCGGAGCTCTGTGTGGGACAGCTGCTGGGTTTCCAAGGCTGCATTAAACTCCCCGAATTTCTGTGGCTCTCCCCGTTTCATCCCTGGACCCCCCCCCTTGCACCCCCCCACTGCCCCGTGTCACTCTCCCCACCCCGCGCTGCCAGGAGACACCGTGACATGGACACCGGCAAATGCAGGGTTCACCATTTCACTTTATTCCAGCACACACAGAAACTCCTTTCGCTGACCCACGTCCTGCTCCTCCCTCTCTGCCCGCTCCATCCCTACGGCTCATCCCTGGATGTGGGGTGCCAGGTCTGTTCCCGTATCACTGCTTGGCATCCGTGTACTGGTGCAGCAGGCCACTGACATCCGTCCGTCCAACCCGGATCCATCCGTCCTCCTTCATGTGATACACTGGGGGAGGGGGAGACATGGGAGAGTGAGGGGCAGCCAGCGTGATTCCTAGCACCCAGCCGCGGGGGGCAGAGACTGTGATAGGCTGGGACCGAGGCACCAGAGACGACAGGGCAGGGCCAGGCACCAGCCCTGCCAGGACCCGGAGAGTGAAGGGATGGAACCCAGGTGTCCTGGATGGCAGCACAGAGCTCCCACCCCTGGGTGTGAGGGGATGGGACCCAGGCGTCCGGGATGGCAGGGCAGGGCACTCACCCCTCGGGAGCCCTGGGAAGCAAAGGGTCAGGACCCAGGTGTACGGGACGGCAGTGCAAGATGCTCACCCCCAAGAATTGGGGGCATGGGACCCAGGTATTGAGGACAGTAACCCAGGGCAATCACCCCCCGGGGGGTCCCTGTCCTGTCCCCACCCTCTGTTTCCCTTACTGTTGACGACGCCCCCGGAGTAGGCGTCACGGTGGGTGGCGTAGGCGATGGCGCGGCGCCCCAGGTCGTAGGCCTCCTCCACGCTCAGGTCGGGCCGGTACCCGCTGTCCATCACCCCGTAGGCGTAGGTGTTCCCGCTGCCCGTGGAGAACATGGGGCCGGAGAGACGCGCCCCA
This sequence comes from Emydura macquarii macquarii, assembly GCF_026122565.2. NCBI lineage: Eukaryota > Metazoa > Chordata > Testudines > Chelidae > Emydura > Emydura macquarii. The sequence goes on from NW_027131421.1 coordinate 33,057, forward strand.
TTATCGTCCACGTAGTACAGGCCGGGGCCCTGCCGGGGGAGACAGTCAGGGGGGCTGCAGGGCATTGGGGGTTCGGAGACAGCAGGGGGTGTGTGGGCTCAGAGGTGGGGGATTGGGGTTCAGGGAGGAGGCAGGATCCTGGGGTGGGGTCTCAGGGATGGAGATCGCTGTAGCTGGACCCAGACTCAAGGCTCCCAGTGCAGGAGGTTCGGGGGTGGGGTGCTGGGGATGCAGGGCTGGGGGGCTCAGAGCTGGGGTGCTGAGAGAGGGCTTGGGGGATCAGGACGGGGCCTAGGGCCACTACCTTCTTGTCCCATCCGCAGATCATGCTGCCCACGGACAGCCCCATGCCCCGGTACTCGCACAGCATGTTTGCCAGCAGCTTGGAGGCGGCCGAGACGCTGATCCGCTCCTTGTTCCGCAGGGCGTAGAGCCTGGGGGGGGGGGAACAGCTGGGGTGAGCACCCAGGGTCCCCCCCGGTGGCCCCAAATCCCCTGCGCCCTGTAACACTCCCCCATGCCCCTCTGCACCGCCAAATGCCCTCTGCACCCACTCACCTTCCCAAACACCCCTCAACACCCCATTCCCCCTGCACCCCATAACGTTTCCTCTGCCCACCAAACCCAACACCCCCCTAGCCCCACCCAAACAGCCCAGCAGCCCCTGTACCACCCTCGCCCAGAGCTGGGGTGGGGGCCCATCGGGTGGACGACACCTGCAGTGCTTGGCCAGGAGGCAGGGAACGAACAAACGAACGAACGCAAACGAACGAACGAACACTCACACGCACACGCGCACACTCACACACACACACACACCTGCAGTGCTTGGCCAGCAGCCGCTCCCAGTACTGGCCTCGGCGGCGCTGCCCTGACATGGTGCCCAGCAGGTAGGGGTTGATCTCGATCACCTTGTTGAACTGCAGGGTGGGCGGAGAGACAGGCTTGGCCAGGAGGCCCCAATGCAGAGACACACACAGACACACACACGGGCGGGGGAGGGTGTTTCTCTCTGGGCACGTACACACACACAGCGAGTGGGCGGGAAGGAGGGGTGGTTGAGGCCGTCACACACATTAGGACACACACACACACTCTTGGGGGGGCAGCATGTGGGGGCTGCTGGGCAGGGGACGGGGGTGCAGGAGGTGTTGGGCTTGGTGGGCTGAGGGAAAGCTAAGGGGCGCGGGGGGATCTCAGAGGGCACTGGGGGTGGCGTGGGCTGAGTGACACAGGGGTGCAGAGGGATGCAGAAAGTCACTGGCACGTGGTGGGGGGTGGAGGGATGCATTGCGATGAGGGTCGGACGGGCCCAGGCTGGGCGAGGCCTGGTTCATCAGCCAGCACCACGGGGGGGAAGGGAGGGTGAACTGCCCAGCCCATACCCTGGGGTGAGCCCACCAGCCCAAGGGGTGGATGAATGGGGAGGGGGCGCCCCAGTGCTGGGGGGAGGGGAGCCCCTGTGCGGGGGCCGGGTCTCACAGATGTATTTGCCGGACGATGCCCGGGAGTCGGTGGCCACCACGACCCCGTGCTGGAATTTGAAGGCCAGGGTGGTGGTGCCATGGGCCAGTTCGATCCGCACCCGGTCCCGGCCCTCCTCGGAGTAGGTCTGCAGGAACTGGGCCGGCTGGGGGGGGAGAAAAAGGGGGGTGATTGTCAGAGGGGGTGTCCCAGTGTCAGGATTCTGCCCCCTTTGTCCCCCCATCCTCATGGGATTTTCTCCTTCCTGTTCCCTCATGATAGGAATCTCTGGCCCCCACCCATGACCCCCACCCCCAGGGCTCTGCCCCCCACTGCCCTGCCCCCATGGCACTGACCTTACCCTGCCCCCCCACCCGCACCGTGCTGCCCCTCCCCTCCCAAATCTGTGGCGCTACAACACCCCCCTCCCCCCGCACTGACCTGCTCCCCCCTGGGCAGGGCCAGCTCGGGCCCCCGCAGGCCGAAGCTGTAGTGATCCGGTCCCCGGGGCGCAGCGGCGACTCCGGGGGCGCCCAAGCCCCAGCCCCCCGGGGGGCCCCGCAGACTTCGACCAGCGCCATCCGCCTCCCTGCGCCTCCCGCCCGGCTCTGAGCGGCGGGCGCCGGGGGAAGAGAAACCGAAAGCGGCAGCTGGGGAGGGACCGGGGCCGGGAACGTCCCCGCCCTGCCCGGGCCAAGGGCGCCCTGGAGAGGGGGGCGCACGGAGAGGGGGGGGGTGCCGGGGAGGGGGCACCGGGGGGGCTAGCGGGTGCGGGGGTTCCTCGGGGAAAGGGAACATCTGGGCATTGACGGGCGCAGCCCCACAGTCCAGGGGCGCCTGGAGAGGGGTCCCTGAGGGCGCAGGCAGGGGGTGTCCTGGCGCAGAGGGGGGGAGGGGGGACAGAGGCTGCTGAGGGGGCGGGAAATCCTTGGGGAGGGGTCCCCCAGCCCTGCGCAGCCAGGGGGTGAATGTGGCACGGATGCAGCGCGCCGGGGCGCAGGGCGGGGAGATGGTGGGGCGGGGCGGTGACCGCGCGGTACCGTGCAGCAGTGGGGGGGGGGGGGGGTGTGACCCTCCCTGCGCTGCCCCCACCCGCCCCCAGGGGCGCTGCTCCGGCGCCGGGCGCACACGTGGGGGGGGGGGGGGGGCGGGGATCGCTAACCTGTTGCAGCCCGATCTGCCTGGTAACTGCTGACGCGTCTCCCCCACCCCAGCCCCGAGCCGAGCTCGGGCCATGGCCCCTCCCTCGCTCTGGCACGGCTCGGGGGCGTTCGCAGCTGCCTCCCCCGCCCCCGGCGCTACCCCCTTCCTGTTCCCAGCCTGGCCTTACAGCTCTCAGACCCAGCAGAGTTGGCACCGGTTGGTTGGCACCACGGGGTCCCCCACTCCCCAGCCTAGGGGGGCCACAGGACCAGCAGGGAACCCCCAGGGCACAGGGGAGGGAAGGGCAGGGACCCAGCAGCAGGTTCCAAGGGGGATCCTGTCCCCAAGGGGCTCCAGGCGCCTGGATACGGGGCCGGGCCTGGGGGTGTCCCACTGCCTGGAGGGGGGCCGACCCCAAGGATCATGCAGGAAACACGTGAAAAAACAAACACCCTTTATTACACACAAGCCAGAAAAACAACAGCTGCCTGCTCGCCCCCCCTGCTCCGCCAGCAGCCCCCCCGGCTGGGGAGGGGGCCCCGTGTCTCAGCACTGGGGGTTGTCCAGAGACCGAGCCCCCTTCACGACCTCTGGTCCTGCGTCCTGTGCGCCGTGCTAGCTCTTGGGGGGAGGAGGGAAGGAGCCGTGTGGGGGGGCTCTGAGAATCCCCTCAACCCTGGGGAGGAGCCACGCAGGCAGGGGGAGCGTAGAGCCCCCCCCGTTCAGAGGATGCCCCTTGGTGCCAGCCTCACAGGCCCCCAGCCTCCAGCCTGGCCTCCATGCCCCCCCCCTCGTTCCCATTGAGCTGCTTCTGCACCAGGCGCCAGTAGCTGCCCCGGCGCGCCAGCAGCTCCCCGTGCGTGCCCTGCTCCCGGATCTGCCCATCCTCCAGCACCAGGATGTGGTCGGCTCTCTCCACGGCGCTCAGGCGATGGGCGATGAGCAGCACCGAGCGCCGGGCCTGGGCGCCTTCGTAAATCTCCTTCTCCACCTGCAAGGACAGGTGTCCGGGCTTACGAAGGGTCTGAATGTGGGGGGCTGTGTGTGGGGCCCCCCCTTTCACCAGCTACAGCCCCCCCAGCCCCAACCAATGGATCCGATCAACTCTGGGGGTGTCCATGAGCTGACTTTTTCGGTGCCCCTCGCTCCTGACCTGCAGCCCCGTTACCCCAGCCCTGGGCTCCCCCAGCTCTGCCAGCACCCCTCACTCGCGACTCGCAGCCCTCCCCCCGTGTCACTCACCTGCAGCTGACTCTCCGTGTCCAGGGCGCTGGTGGCGTCGTCCAGGATCAGGACTCGGGGGTCCCTGAGCAGGGCTCGGGCGATGGCCACCCCCTGCCTCTGCCCCCCGAGATCTGCCCCCCATCTCACCAACGTCTGTGGGGAAGAGCTGAGATCAGTGTCCTGTACAGGGTGCGAGCAGCCCCCCCGCTCCACCCCCCAACACACACACACTGGGGCAGGGCGGGGTCTGCGGGGCGGCTCAGGTGCTGAGGACTGTCATGTACTGCGGGCAGAGGGTTCGGGGGGGGGGGTCAGGGCTGGTGCCTGTGCTGTGGCCATGGGGGAAGGGAAGGGGTGCTGAGGGGGGGAACCAGGATGGGGTTGGGGCCAGTTCCTGTGTCATAGCCATGGGGCTGCAGGAGTCTTAGGGTCCCCGGAAGGTGGGGGTCCTGGGGGAGGGGTATAAGGGTTCCTGGCAGTTGGGATCCTAGGAAGATATTGGGGTCTCCGGGAGAGGGGTATAGGGGCCCCAGGGGCTATACAGGGCTCAGTGCCTGGGCCATAGCCGTGGCTCAGCCGGGCGATGAAGGGGTGTGGGTGCTGGGATGCTGGGGGAGGGGTACAGGAGTCCCAGGGGGTGTATCGGGGTCCCAGGGAGACAGCGGGGGGCCGGTACCTGTGTCGTAGCCGTGGCTCAGCCGGGCGATGAAGGGGTGGGCATTGGCGCGCCGGGCGGCCTCTATCACCTCCTGGCGGGTGCGCTTCCCCAGCCCGTAGGCGATGTTCTCATGCAGCGAGCGGGCGAACAGCACCGGCTTCTGGCTCACCAGCCCCACCTGGGGGAGAGGGGCGGGGGTGAGGCCAGGAGATTGGGGGGGCTGAGACTGCACAGACTCGCCACACCCAACGGGACGCTGACGGGGCTGTGGGGGAGCCCACGGGGGCTTAGAGATGGGACAGGCTGGAGCTGGACCCCTGAGGGGGTCCTGCTGTGGGGAACTACCCCATACAAGGCCTGGGATCCCTGCCCCATGTGGGGCAGGGAAGGGCACCGAGGGGTGCCCCAGACATTGATGTGCAAGGGGGCGTGGAGACGCTCGAGCAGGGGGTACCCAACTGTGCAGATAATGGTGGGGGGAGGGGATGCCGGGGGGCCGGGCGGGCACAGGGTACCTTGCCGTGCAGATAGCGATGCTCGTACTCCCGCAGGTCTCGCCCGTCCAGCAGCAGGCGCCCGCGCTGGGGCTCGTAGAACCGCTCCAGCAGGGCCACCAGCGCCGTCTTCCCCGCGCCCGACGGGCCCACCAGCGCCGTCACCGTCCCGGGGCGCAGCTCCAGAGACACCCCCTGGGGGGAGGGGACAATCAAACACGGGGAGACCCTCCCCCAGCCCTGGGCCTTCCAGCACTCCTCCCCCCAATGGCTCTGCCCCCACAACCCCCACTCTGCCCCCTGATCCTCCTCCCCTCCAGCCCCCCTATAATCTCCCCATCTCCTGCCCCCCAAGCCTTGGCTCTGCTCTGGATCCCCCCCGTCCCCCCTGAATTCCCATGCCCTGACCCAGACACTGCGCTGCGTCCCCCCCACATCCCCCGCCCCCCGGGACCGTGAGCACGGGGGCGTCCTCCCGGCCGGGGTAGGAGAACCAGACGTCCTGCACCTGGAGGTGCCCGCGCAGGTCGGGGGGCCAGCGTCCCAGGGGGGCTGATCTGGGGCGTCCTCTCCATGTATTCAAAGATCTTCTCTGAGGAGCCCACGGCCTTCTGCACGCTGGGGTAGACGGAGAGCAGCACCTGGGGGGAAGGAGGGGTACAGGCTGGGTGAGCTCGCCCCATAGCCCCCCCACACCCAACCACCCCCCATCACTGGGGTAGATGGGAAGCAGCACTGGGGGGACGGAAGGTCAGGGCTGGGTGTGTCCCCCATAGTCCCCATCCCCATCCCCCGGGAGGTGACCAGCAGCTCTAGGAATGGGGGAGCCCCCCCCCCACTCACCTCCACGGCGGTGGTGAACTGCATCTCGTAGAGGACGAAGGTGACCAGGTCCCCGGTGCTGATGCCCCCGGCGGTCACCAGCCGCCCCCCGTAGTACAGGATCCCCACCTTCAGTGCCAGCCCCGACAGCTGGGGGGACACGGAGCATTAATGGGGGGGGTGACGGTCCTCACCCCCCCTTGGAGCTCTGGGGGCCCCCACTCTACGGGAGAGTGATGGGAACTCAGAGCTCTGGGCGAATGGGGGGCCCCATCCTGATGGGGAGGAGGAGCCAGCCTGAACTATCCAGGGGGTGCCCCGTCGCCCTCCTCTGGCCCCTCTTCCACCCCCCATTGCCCCCAGGAATATTGCACCCCCCGACCCCAGGGATAGTGACTCGTGTCCCCTGCCCCAGGGTTACGACACTCCCCTGGCCTCCTCGGCACAGTCTCCAGAGCCTTCATTTAGGTTGCATCCCTGCCTCTGCAACCCCCGCCCCCGTTGCCATGGCAGCCCCGTCTCCGGTTGCTGTGACTGCCCCCTGCTGCCAGGGCACCCCCCCCCCTTACGCTGTTGGTCCACATGGAGGCGGCGTAGGCGGCTGCCTCCTGCCGGTTGAGCCGGTAAGTCTCCTGCAGCCGCTCCCCGTAGCGCCGGGCGGCCCCGTCTTCGTTGGCGAAGCTGCGCACCGTGGCCATGGCCTGGAAGGTCTCCACCGCCACCTCGTTGGCCTTGGCCAGGGACTCCTGCACCCGCTGTGCCAGGCTCTGGGGGGGGAGCGAAGGGTCAGAGCGGGGAGACCTCTGGGCATCCCTCCCCCTCCATCCCCTTTCCCGCCCCGGAGCGCTGGGGGAGGCTGGAGATCATCACAGATCAAGAGAGTCCTACATTCCAAGGCCGGACGGGCTCACTGTGACCATCTAGGGTGACCCCCATGTACAGCACAGGCCAGAGCCTGCCCCACAGCAACCCGAGAGCAGAGCTCTGAGCAGAACAGCCGGTGGTTAGCTAAACCTCCCGGTGTGACAGCTGTGAGACCCCCCCAGGAGCCGTGCAAACAAGTCAGGGGGGGACACCTTGTTCTAGGGGGCAAGCGAGAGAGAGGCCCAGAGAAACGGTCCTGACAACGGCACAGTGCAGCTCCGTGGGGCAGGGGTGGACTCCATCGTGTCCCTTTCGTGCAGCGAGCTTGGTCCTGAACCTGGCACTATTGAACCTGAAACATCTTGATAAATTCCCTGTGTGTGTGAGTGAGGAGTGTCTGTGCAGGCATCAGAAGACACCAGCCCAAACGGCGGTAACACCAGACAGGGAGTGAAGACACCGGCTGCCTCATCCTTACCCTGACGGCCAAAGAACACCCAGCAACGACCTAACGTGCAAATAAACGAGCCAAAAGCACAGAAAGATCTGCCCTGGGATGCATCTGAGCAGTGGGAGCAGCCCACGAAATGTTAGTCTTTAAAGTGCTACAGGACTTGCCTTGTTTTCCCTGCGAGCAAACAAAGCACAGAAATCAGAGACCCGTCCTGCTTGCAATGAGCGGGTGATTAACACCGGTGCTGAGCCCAGCGGCAGCAGCACACAGCCAGGCCCAGAGGCTGACAGGAGAGCAGCGAGCATCAAAGATGGGTAAAGACACGGGAACTTTGGGTCTCGTTCTGCAATTGTCATCTTGGAGCATCGGATTCACGTTGGACACAGGCCTGGCTCCCTCCTCGTGCCCAGTCTAGTTGGTCACTGGGCCGGCTCGACCAACACATAAAAGGACTGGTAATTACATCACACCGGTTTGCAGAAGTTTATGAGTGTGTGTGTGAATGGGGCTGCTTTTTAATATTCTTCCATGTACAAGAAATATGGTGTATCGCCGTGTCCCCCTGAATAAGATCCTGCTCGTCTTTTCTAAGTATAACACCGCAGCCCCGGTACCTTGTGCCACTGCTTATTTACCCCGGGTGGGGGCGTGGGGCTGAGCAGGTTGGGGGGCAGGTTGTGGGGTGGGGGGCGCGGTACCTGGTGGAACTTCCCAGAGAGCTTGGGCACCAGCAGGACGACGGGCAGCCCCACGGTGGTGAACAGCGCCAGGCGCAGTGACACCCGCACCATCAGGGCGAAGAGGAAAACTCCCCGCATCAGGTACCACATCAGCAGGCTCAGCTTCTCGCTCAGCGCCTCGCTCATGGCGTCCGTGTCGGCCGTCACCCGCGACGTGATGTCCCCTGGCCGGGGGGAGACGGGATGAGCACAGGGTGGCGGGGGAGGGTCAGTGTGGGGATGGGGGGGATAGATCCTGGAGGGATTCCAGAGCGACCTGTCCATCCATCCATCCCTGGTCCATCTGCCCACCCATCCCGCAGTAATCCTTGTTACCAGTCCATCCCTCCCTCACGCATAGCGTGTCCATCCGTCCATTCTTTGCAGCGTGTCCAGCCATCCATCCTGCTCATCCATTTGGAGACCTGAGGTGTGGTGCGTGTGGGGAGACCGAGGGAGGAGCTAGGGAGCCTGGGACAATGGGGCAGGGCCTGGCTGTGGGCTGGGGGCTCTGGGTGTGGGGGTCAGTGCCGTACCAGGGCGGTTGGCCTGGAAGAAGGCGACCTCCTGGCCCAGGACGGAGCAGGGAGCTCAGGGCGGGGGGCAGCCCTGGGCCGTGGGGGGCAGTCTGTGGGGTCGGTGTGGGGCAGGAGGCGGGGGCCCCGTACCGGTGCGGTTGGTGTGAAAGAAGGCGACCTCCTGGCCCAGGACGGAGCTGAAGACCCGGCTCTGGATGCGTTTGTGGATCCGGTTCATGGTGCCGTTATAGATACAGTCGCACACGAACTCCGTCACCGCGCTGGGGGGAGAAGCGGGGGGGGGGGATCAGTGATGGGGCTACTGCCTGCCCCCCAACTCCCTGCCCCCCAACCGGAGCCACAACCCTCCCAGGCCTGCCCCTGAATTCCTGCAGGGATCTTGCTCTACAGATCCAACACCCCTTGTCCCCAGCTCCCCTCCACCCCCCATGACCCAGCCCCTCTGCACCCCATGTTCTAGACCCTTTGACCCCCACCCCCAGGACCCCAGCAGCCCCCACCTGCCGACGGTGAGGAGGGACATGGCCCAGATGGCCTGGACGAAGGCCGAGGGGTCGTCCTCGCTCATGATCCAGTCGGTCATGCGCCCCGTGTAGTAGGGAATGGCCATCTCCCCTGCAAGCCAACAGCACATGGGGGGTCAGGACTCCTGGGTTCTCCAGGAGGGGAGCGAAGTCTAGTGGTTAGAGTGAGGTGGGCCAGGACTCCTGGGTTCTATCCCTGGCTCTGGGAGGGGAGTGGGGCCTAGTGGTTAGAACTGGGAGCGGCTACCTCCCACCCATTCAGGGTCATTCCCTATATTTGTGTGGCCTTCGTTCTGCTGTGAACAGCCAGACAATCCAACCACCCTGCGCCCGGGAGCCCGTGACCCACCCCTGCCTGCTCTGCGGGTCCAACAGCGCCCGGGACCAAGGGCAAAAGGAGGCTGGAGCCTGGAGGGTTTAGACACAACAAATCCTGCAGCGTGGCAGGGGATCCCACCCTGCTGACCCGCTGATTCCCTGGCACTGACGCTGGGCAGGGCAGAGCATCCGCGGCTGTTGTAACTGCCACGGCAGCGCAGGGAGACCCGGCCCAGGCTATCTGTGCACCTCCAAACCGCTCAGTGCTACTGCACCATGCACAGAGACCTCCGCCCGGCTCAGGGCCCTGTTGTGCCCGGCACTGCACAGACAGGCTGGCTGAGATCAGGGCCCCGTCGCGCCGGGAGCTGCACGGACAGGAAGAGACAGTCTCTGCCCAGGAACATGACAGCGTATAAACAGCCGGCACGATTCCTGTCCGACCTGGCCCCAGGGCTGGGGGGCTGGCTGGCTGGCTGGCTGGCTGGGGTGGGCAGGGAACCGCACACGGGGCCTTTCCCCTTCCATCGCCCCCGGGCCCCCGACTCACCGAGGGAGGACAGCACCAGGAAGCCGGCGACGGCCACGAAGCGCAGCAGGTCGGGCCTCATGCAGGCCAGCAGCCGGCCCAGCGAGGCCCTGGGCGCCGGCTCCCCCTTCCCGGAGGGGCACAGCTGGTGCCAGAGCGCGGCCACCAGCCCCGCCAGGCCGTAGGTCAGGCCGAAGACGTCCCATCGCCCCCAGCCGTGCAGCAGCTCCCCGCGGGGCGCCCGGGGCTGGGCCAGCGCCTGCAGGGTCAGGTAGCAGGGCAGCGGCAGGCTCAGCAGGGCGGCCAGGGGCAGCAGCGCCTCCTGCAGCCCCCCGGGCAGGCCCTGCCCCCTGCCGCGGGCAGCCTGGGCGCTCAGGCTCAGCAGCGCCCAGCGCCCCAGGGCAACCCCCCAGGTGAGGGCCAGGGGGTCCCAGGCCGGCAGCAGGGGGCAGAACAGCAGCGCCAGGCGCAGGCAGAGGAAGTCCAGCAGCACGGCCAGCGGGAGGCAGACCCAGGCCATGCCGCGCTTCATCCTCGGGGGCTGGGCAGGGCCGGTCCCGGCCGGCTCCGGCAGCAGGTGTCTAAGTCCCCAAGTCCCCGCCGCGCCCTCTGGCGGCCGCTCGGCTCACTGCGCCTCAGCGCCCGCGCCGGAGTGACACCAGAAATTCGCCCTTTCCAGGTTGCAGGTTCGCTCCTGGTTGCAGGTTCGCTCCGGGCGGGTCTCGGCGTCTGGCGGCGGCTCCCCCCGGGCTTAGCGGAGCCCGGGCGCCGGGGCAATTTCTGCCCCTCTCAGCACTGCCCAGGCCGGCCACTGACAACCCGCCGGGAGGCAGGGGCCGCGGGAGGCAGGGCCAGGAGGGGCAGGACGGACGGACGGACAGCGGGCTCGCCTCGCCTCCCGGCGCCTGGGAAGCCCCTGGCCGCCCGGCTCCGCTTCTGGGAAAGGCGGCGGCTTCCCACAAAGTGAAAGTGAAAGCGGATTAGCGGAGCCCGCCCCGGCGGGGGGCGCGGCACTAAATTCCGGGTGGGGGGGGGGGTGTGCGCAGCACGTGGGCCGCGATTCCTGAGGCGCTGAGTCGGGGGGAGGGGATGACAAATGGAGCACATCATCGTACGAAGAAGGGGGAGGGAAACTGCCCCCCCCTCCCCATAGCAAATGACGGCACGAGGACGGCTGGACTGGGGGCTCCGCACCCCCCCGTTCTGAGATCCAGGCTCCGGGGCATTTCCCCAGCGGACGGGGCTGGGGGGGGGGGGGAATTCCCACGCCGGGGTCAGGGCTGAACCGGGGCAGAGGCGGGAGTGAATTGTTGTTGCATGAATTAATAAATCCCCCCCCCCGGTGCAGTTCCGGTGCCCCTCCCCTCTCTGCACCCTCTCCCCCCAGTTTGCAGTTCAAGTGCTGAGGCTCTGCCTAGCACCTGCAGCTTTCGGGGGGGAGGCGGTTATTGAAGCCGTTGGTATACGTGGATTTCTGCTCCCCCCCCCCCGTGCACTGTGTGCAGACGTGCCCCAGCGGGACGGGGGGGCAGGCTAGGTGAGCGCAGGCCCTGGGATCCGGGGGTCTCGCTTTGGAACCTGTCTGGCCCCGTCACCGTGGTGCCACAATCAGCGGTGTAATGATGTCACAGCCCCTGCTGCACCCCCTGCAACCCCCCCCCAGGGTCATTGCGCCCACATTACAGGTGGGGACACGGAGGCCCCCAATGACCTGCAGAACCAGGAGCTGAGCCCAGGTTTCCCCAGCCCCAAACAAGTGCCACCCCCATTCCTCCCCAGCAGTCCTGGGTTTCGCTGGACTGTCCCGCTTCGACCCACAAAAGCCCCCGTCCTGGCTGAAGTGGCTCCTGTCCCGTGGGGCTGGCTGGGCCCGGCTCCCCACTCCCGGCACGGCAAGCTGGGCCCTGGTGCACGGACGGGATCACGGCTCGGGCTCAGCCCGGCTGCTCTGACGGGGTGTGAGTGTGAGACGCTTTCCGGGCCCGCACACGCCCCCCTTCAGTGACATCTCAGGAGGCTGGGCAGACACACGTGTCATTGACCAGCCTGGGCCTGTCTCCTGGGTGGGGGCTCAGTGAGCGAGGGGCCGTCCACACGGCAATAAACAGCCCCCGCACCAGTCTCAGGGCCAGGCCGCCGTCCGCGGTGCTAGAAATCGCCGTGCGGCCGTTCGGGCGGGGGCTGGAGCCGGGGCTCCGGGACCCTCCCTGCTCCCGAGGTGTTAGCGCCTGGCCCGAGCCCCGTCTACACTGCACTGTGTAGCCGTGTAGACACACCCTGCGGGGCACCGAGACCCTGCGTGGGAGGTCAGCCAGCCCCACTCATGGGGCCAGTGTGGGGTGGGCTCGTTCTGCACCCCCTCCCCAGGCCAGGCCTCCCCCCCCCGGGGCTGGGGGGCAGGACCCCTGATTGCTGGTGAGATTCTGGGGGTGTGCAGGGGTTCTAGGGACCCCCCCAGCCTCCCGTCACCCCCGCCCCTCACCCCGGTGTCAGGGCCCAGCCCCGCCCCTCTCCCGGCGGGTGATGGATGGGGCAAGCGGCTTGGGACGCCCCGGGGGGAGGGAAGCTCCCAGCCCCGCCCCGCCCCCGGCCTGGCATCACCTGTTGCCGGGCAGAAGGGGCCGGGGCAGGTTCCCGGCGGCGCTGGTCCGGGCGCCCCCTGGCGGGGCTGGGCGGCGCTGCAGGGAGGCGGGGCGCGCGCGGCTGGTCCCGGAGCTGTCCCGGGCGCTGGTGCTCTCCGCTGCGGGGGTCGCTGCACCATGGCGGGATTGGGGGGGCCCGGCTGGGCGGACGGGGAGGTCCGCACGGGGGTAAGTGGGGCCGGGGCCGGGATTCCCCTGGGGGGCGCAGGGGGGGGATCCCAGGGGGGGAAGTGGGGGCGCCCCATTAATTGCCCCAGCTGCTGCCTGACTCGGATCGCACCCCCCCGGGCACTGCCGGTTCGGGGGTCCCGAGGGCGGCGGGATCCGGGCGGTCCAGCCCCTCCCCCCCAAGCCCGGCCCGGAGCCACTTCGCTTTCGCTTTCCCTGTCCCACGGGGCTGCGCTAACTCTGTCCTTTGGGCCTTTACAGGGGCTCGCGGGGGGGGGGGGGTCGGCTGGCACCCGCCTGCTGCCCCCATGTCCCCTACCCGCCGCCCCATCCCCCCTCCCTGCCACCCCCCTCTGCTCCTGCTCCCCCCATTGCCCCTCCCTGCAGCGTCCCACTTCCCCTCCTGGCACCCGTGTGCCTAGACCCTGCCCCCTCCCCAGAGACCAGGAATAGAACCCAGGAGTCCATGCAGCCTGGTGGTGCCAGCTCTGGGAGGGCAGTGGGGTCTAGTGGCTAGAGCGGGGGGGGAGGGGTAGGACTCCTGGGTTCTCTCCCTGGCTGTGTTTTAGCTGCCCCCTTCTGTAAAACACCCTCGCCATGGGCGGCGGGTCAATTACTAAATGAAGGTGCTTTGCGAGGTGGGGTCACGGGGGTAATCAGCTGAACAGCAGCTCCCGGCCGCACCGTGGACAGCCGGGCTAGTGGGACATGGAGGTGATTTTCCCTCTGGATTTGGCCCTGGTGCGACCACGGCTGGATCCTGGGCCCCGTTCTGGGCCCACGATTGACGAGGGATGTGGATACATTGGGCCGGGGTCAGAGCAGAGCCGCATGAAAGATTGAAGGGTTAGGAAACCTGCCAGGGAGCGAGAGACTCCATGGTGCCTAAACCCCTGAGTCCCAGCTCCTCTGTGAGCCACAGATCTCCCGCCTAGCCCTGGCGGTGCCTAAACTCACTGGGCACCTGTGTTTTTCAGAGTAATAGCCCCACGGCGCCTGTTCCCGCCTCTGGGCCTGCACCCCCCCCTCCCCCAGCGCCTGTTCCCGCCTCTGGGCCTGCACCCTGTAGGCGCCCGGATGCCTGGCTCCCGCCTAAGCCGCTAGCCATCCACCACCCGGGTAGGGCAGCCATTCAGCGGCCCAGTCGTGCAGGGCCAGGCGCCGAGGCCACTTACTGGGTCGGGTCCATTTCAAAACCCAGCTTCTAACCCGGCAGGTCGTGCACACGCCGGGGACGTGGGGAACCTGTCCCTGCGGGGAGACGGGATTTGAACCAGGGGTTCCCCTCCCCCAGGGCAGTGCTACCCCCACAGGGCTGCAGGCTGTTCGGGGGGGGGGGCTCCCTCCATCTCTCCTCGGAAGCTGTTGCCCTCTGGATAAATAATGAAAGGGGGACAGGACCCAGGGTCTCCCCAGCCCCGGCTGGGGGTGCCCTAACCACTGGACCACACAGTCACAGTCTCTGGCACCCCCCCAGTGACTATTTCCGTATGTCTCTGCACTGGACCAGGCGGCCTGGGTCAGACCAGCTGGCCGCAGAACATGGGACTCTGGCTGGGGGGCACCGTGTGCTCCCCGTCGCCCCGAACCTGGCACCCCAGCTGGGCATGCCCTGTTGTAAATGTGCCGTATCAGTAACTCAGACACCGCCTGCCAGTTCAGGGAAGCAGGCGCCAGCGCCCGCCTGGGCGTGATCAGCTCCAGGTCTCTGTGTCCAGGTGCTGGGTGAGGCCAGGAGTTTATCACACGTCACAAAGGGCCCTTTGCCATGTGTGAGCAAATCCCAGAGCCCCCCCATCTGACCCCCACTTAGTGACCAGCTGGGGCAGACACCATGACAAGGGGCTTTCATTTCTAGGGCCCTGGTTCCACACCGCACAGAGCTGGGAGAGAACCCAGGAGCCCTGGCTCCCAGCCCCTCCCCCCTGCTGTAACCACTAGACCCCACTCCCCTCCCAGAGCCCCAGCGTCCTGGCTCCAGGCCTCTGTTCTGTAACCACTAGACCCCACTTCCCTCCCAGGGCTGGGAGAGAGCCCAGGTGTCCTGGCTCCCATTTCCCCGCCGTTCCCACCAGCAGAGTTGCAGGGCCCGGGCCAGGCATGCTTTCTGCCCTGCTGGGGCTTTCACTGCGGGCTTCACGGGCGGAGGTTCCTCTGTCGCCCTATTGCCGTGGCGGGGTCAGCGCTGTGCCCCCCAAGACCCAGACACTGCCAGTCTGCTCTGAGCATTTCTCCCAGCGAGAAGGTTTGGTGGGGGAACCTTGGACCCCCACCAGGACTCCTGTGCCAGCTCCCCGCAGGGCGTGGGGTGCCCCTCAGCAGTCTCCCTGGGCTACGAGGTTCCCGGCCCTGACGCCCCCGTCTCCTCCCTTTCCCCAGACGACCATCATGGCGGTGGAGTTTGACGGCGGGGTCGTGGTGGGCTCCGACTCCCGGGTGTCTGCAGGGTAAGTACCGGGGGCCTCCCCGCCATGGGACAAGCCCCAGGCGCAGGCAGAAGTCGGGGTGAATTATCACTGCTGACCCCGGTGCGGGGGGAGTTTCTGTCACTCCCCCTCCAGGACAGGGTCACACACGTGTTTGGGGTTTGCACCCCCCGTGTCCATGCCTGCCCTGGGGCAGGGCTCTGCAGTGTGGCGCCGGCTCCGTCCATCACCGTGGGTCAGGCACAGATTTTCCTCCTCACTTTTTGGTGAGAGGCTTTTCCGGCCCTGATGGATTGCGGGAATCGCCCTCGCGTTAGGGCCACTGGATGGAAAGTGGCCTGGTTGTCAGGGACGCTGGCTGATTTCCTCCCCTGGGCGCTGCTCTCCAGGTCTGGTTCCCACCTGGCCTTTGTGATTGAGATTCTGCCTCAGCCGGGCCCATGTCACAGCCTCACGCCCCCTCCAACCGGCTCCTTTCCTGTGTCCCTTTGCTTCCCCCGGGGCCCAGCAGAAATTCCCACTTGTGTCTGGATTTCCAGCCAGCTCAGAGCCCCACTCCCTGGGAACCGGCTCCCTGCATCGCCACCTCCTTAGAGCAGCTGGTCTGGCCATTCCAGGGGTCGCGGAGCAAAAAATCAGAGACACAAACCTGGCCCTCGGGAAACAGGCTCCTGGCCTGGGCTGCGTCCACCCCGGGTCTCTGCAGCAGCCAGGAGCAGCTTCTCCAAGCGTCCACGCAGGCCCCTGGTTCTGCACCCGGTTCTCCAGCGACGCACCCACAGCACCTGCCCCTGCTGGGACGCCAAGGTGCAAAGCCTGTCCCTGATGGGCAGGCGGAGCAGGATTGGGATTGGTGGGGCGTTAACCCTTTCCCTTCTGCATCTAGAGCAGGGAGCGTGTGTCCCCCCCACCACGGGGGCCTGGGAACAGGGAGTTCCTGCATTTTGAGTCTGGGGGGGGGCTGGGGCCGAGGGCTGTTACCAGGCCCGGCTCCGCTGGGCGCTCTGGGGTTCACAGCTAGATCTGGATTCTCTGCTCCCCCCCTCCCCAGGGAGGCCGTGGTGAACCGGGTCTTCGATAAACTGGCCCCCCTGCACGAGCAGATTTACTGCGCCCTCTCCGGCTCCGCCGCGGACGCCCAGGCCGTCGCCGACATGGTGCATTACCACCTGGAGCTGCACAGGTAGGGCGGGGAGAGGCCAGGCAGGGGCCCTGGGATGGGTGGGTGGAGATGGGGGGGCTGCGATTCCAGTTATCACTGACCCCCCCATTCCCCTGTTCTTCCCCCCCCAGCCTGGACATGGAGGATGCGCCGCTGGTCCTGGCAGCCGCCAGCCTGGTGAAAGGCATCAGCTACAAATACAAGGAGGAGCTGTCGGCCCATCTCATGGTGGCGGGCTGGGACCGGAGGAAAGGGGGGCAGGTGAGGCTGCGGGGGAGGGGACACAGCTGGGGTGGGGGGGGCGCTGTCCTGCTGTCCATCAGCCTGGCCCTCCACAGCATCCCTCCTCCTTTCCCACAGCCAGCGCCCCTCGGCCAGCCTGGCTCCCTGCAGCGTCCGAGCCACCACTTACGCTCCCGGCCCAGCCGGCGTCCAGGGTGTAAGGGGCACTGAGCCCTCGGGGAGAGAGGAAGGGGGGAACATTAAACGTCCCCAGCGGGGCTGAATTCCCGCATCTCCCCTACCCGCCGTGCCAGAACTGCCCCCGGATACATAGAATCATAGAGTTAGAAGGGACCTCAGGAGGTATCTAGTCCAACGCCCTGCTCACAGCAGGACTACGTCCCGTTCGCTCCCCCTCCAGGCTGTTTCATCCGGATTCCTGGCTTGGAGGCCCTTCATCCCAGCCAGGCTTGGTAAAACCCCCGTTAACGCTGCCCCCTTCCCTCCCATGTCCATAGCTGCTCAGATCATGCAGCCGGGATCCCGGCCAGCACCCCTGGGGGGATCTGAACCCAGACCCTGCTGGCCCCATACCCAGCCCCCTATCCCCGGGCTGGGTAAGCGCCCAAAGCTTTGAATTCCAGCCCTAGTCACGGCCCGTCTGGGGCACGCAGGCCCCATCCCCGGCCCCCGCCTACTCCAGGCCTGGCCTCTCACCTGTTCACTCCCGCAGGTGTACGGGACGCTGGGGGGGATGCTGACCCGCCAGCCCTTCGCCATCGGGGGATCCGGCAGCAGCTACATCTACGGTTACGTGGACGCAGCCTACAAGCCCGGGATGTCTCCGGAGGAGTGTCGCCAATTCACCAAGAATGGTACCTGCGCCTGCCCAGGGACAGCGCAGCTCCAGGGGGCGGGGACCAGCTGGGCCGGGGGGCAGGAGTGGGGCCAAGGGCTTTTCCCCTCTAGCGACACCACTTCACTTACCCCTTCTTTCTCTCTCTCTCTCCCTAGCCATCGCCCTGGCGATGAGCCGGGATGGCTCCAGCGGGGGGGTCATTTATCTCGTCACCGTCACCAAGGCAGGAGCCGTGGAGCAAGTTTTCCTGGGGGACGACATCCCCAAGTTTTACGACGAATGAATTCGGGCCCGGCCCCTCTTCTATACACAATAAAGCTTTCCGAGCGCAGGCGGCGTGCGGGCCTCATTGCTCGGGTACACGGGGCTGGAGCCCCGCTGGTGCAGATTGGCACAGAGCCACTGCAGAGCTGGGCTGACCGCACCGGCTGGCCCTTTGTATGCCGGCTGGGCGCCTGCTAGTCTGAGATTGTCAGAGATCGGTGCAGGCCCTGCAGGGCAAAGCGTGAGATCCCCGCCCCCTGTCAGCAGGAACTAGTTTAGACCTAGAGCGTCTTGTGAGCCACAGAAATGGCCAGTCCCTTGGCGACCCTGGCTCAGTTCTTGGACTCAGTTATATCCTGTGGCAGGGAGTTCCACAGGGTAACCACTCAGTGCCTGGGGGGAAAATGGCCTTTTAGCTGCAGTTCTCAAGCAAGTCTGCCAACCTTTGCCGTCAGCTCCCTCCTCAAAAGTCACCTCTTCTGCAAGGCACGCGCAGCACAACCCACCCCAGATATGAAAACGGTGTGAACTAACCCCCTGCGCAGCCATGGGAGCAGCTGAAAAATCATGAGATTGGAAAAGCCTGGGTTAGTTTTATTTGGTTTCTGAGTCCTTAGGGTTTTCCCTGCCCCAGCCGCACCTGACCCTAGTTACCCTTTCAGCTGGATGCAAGCGCAGGCTGAGGATCCGGCAGGGCAGCAGCTCCCTCTGCAGCCCAGCGAGAGACGGTTTCTCCTTTCCCGTCTGATTTCTCGGAAAGGGCCTGGGCTGGGTGGGGCGGGCGCTGGGATAAAGGCTCTTCAAAGAGCTTCCTGTTTGCTGTGTCTGCAGCCAACGAATGCACCTGGCAGCCGGCAGCCAGCAGAGACCTGGAGCGGAAACGCAGGCTGGGCCGATGCCAGGAGGCGTCGCTAACTGGCCCAGGCTGGCGGACGCTGTGGGTATTTTAACCCGGATCTGCACCGCGCTGCCCCAAGGCGGCCCACGGGCTGGTGTGGTTTGTGGCTACAGCATGACCTAGCATGAGCCGCCCCAGACCAGAGCAACATATGGTGTGAGCTGCATGAACTCAGACCTAATCTGGTCCGGTTTGGATTAGCCGCTCCCCCCGTGCACACGGACTAGGAGTGGTTGTGTCTCTGCCCCGGCCACAGCCAGAGCCGCGGGGTTTGAGCCTCTCCCGGCCTGCTCTGCCTTGGCTCTGTAGTAATGACGTGGATTAATCGGCTCTTTGATCTGCAGCCTAACAGGCAGGTGGACAGAATCCTGGCCCCTTGGGACATGACGGGGTCTGCACACCCCTGTCCGGGCAGGCTGCACGCTCTGCCGTAGGCGGCCCGACAGAGCCCCCCAGAGCTGTGCACTGAAAGCCCCAGCAGTGATGGATCAGCCAGGGGGGCTACCTTGATGCAGATCGTGACGCGGGCTGATGCTGGAGACCCACCCCTAGGGCAGGGTAGGGTCCATTTCTGCCTGTGCCGCATTGCCAGGCCGGCCGATCAAATGCCAGGGGCCAGGCCCCACAAAACATCTGTGTTTCGCCTGGTGCTCTGCAACCCTGCAGCCTGGCAACCTGCTGTGTGCAGCGAACGCTGGCGGTTCGGGGGTTTTCACATGAAATCAGAAGCTGGGGCGTTCAGAAAAAGACCACACGTCACAACCGTCAGGAGCTCTGCGGTGGCGACGCGGCCGGGGACGGACGAGAGGGGCGGAGGGAGGAGGAAACACAAACCTCAAAGCCAGCCCGCAACGGGGCTCGCCAGCACGCACAGCTCTGCTGGCGCCACACAGCCCGGATACGTAGCGTCACCCAGCACCGCTGGGCCAGATCTCCCCTCCCCCCCCGGGTAAATCAGACGGTGCCGCACAGCCGCTGAGGGTCCCGTCCTCAGAGCGCAGCCAGGGATCCCGGAGGAGGAACGCTGTATCTGTATCTCTGAGGGGGTCACAAAAATTGTGAGATCATCTTAAAAATTCCCATGGGGCGTTTCAGATCCTGGTTCTGTTGAAATACCCTCTGGGGCTGAGCCCTTGGGGGCGTCGTGTCTTCCAGCCGCCAGCAGGGCTAGAAACGGGGCTACCAGAAATTCAGTGAATTCAAAAATGCAGTTAATGCGAAGGGGGACACGTCCCGGGACCACGATGATTTCAGTGAAATGTCTGACGGGAAAACGGCAAAACCAATTGTCCCGTCTTCATCGCCCGACGACGACCCAACGTTTCAATTCTGTCTGGTAAAACTGTGTCCTTGCGACGTGACAGTTTGATTCATTTTGTGCAGGCTTTGAGAGCAAAGGAAAGGTTCATTTAAACAGCTGGTGTAAGAGTTCACAGCCGCTCTGTGGTACAGGGACCAGAAAACCGCCAGCGGCCAGGCTCCCTGCCACAGAAATGGATCAGAACCCACATGGAGCCCGGCCCGCGCCGGACGCGCACGCTGCAGGAGCACACACAGAGGACCGTGTCTATGAGCCCTGTGACAACGCACACAGCTGGGCGAGGAGTTTGTGCCGGGTTCTGGGGAAGGGACAGCAGTGGGTCAGAGCCAGGGAAATATCTAACCCCGGTTCTCCGGGTCCACCCAACGTGGCTGGCGCCAGAACCTCCCCCCGCTCGCTGCGGGGCGCTGTGACAAACACCCACACCCACATTCACAGATTAACAGAGCGCGTCTGAGCCGAGCGGGTTTATCAGCTCTCGCCGCTGGCCCCTTATACGTCCTTGATCTCAGCAGGCTGGGTTGAACGGCACTTTCCAGCTGCCACTTTTCTATGCCCCTGGCACCGCACCAGACTAGAGTAAATCTTGAGCGGGCTGGGTTGAATGGCACATTCCAGCTGCCCCATATGTGCCCCTGGACTCCAGAGGGGGGGCAGAGCAGCACTGCCGAGCTGCCCCCGTATATGCCCCAGGTTTAGCACGTCGCTGTCCCCACCCTCACTCTGCACCGGTCCTCGCAGTAACCCCCTTGATGAGCAAACCCCGCAGGGTTCTGGGGCGCCCCAGGGATCTTTGGCTCAGGTAAGAGAAGTGATGCTGCAGAGCGAGATCGGGAAGCCGAGAACACGAAGGAGTTAATGAAGCTGGGGAGAGTCAGGCACCGAGTGTGATCGTAACAGTTATTTTATTGCCAGGGGTACAGAACTTACCATACTAACAGCACAAGGAGAGAAGAACAACCAGTCACAAGGTGACACGGTTAATTGGGGTATTGGGGAAACCTAGCCCAGGCTGGACTACAAAAGTCAGGTGTAGAAAGTTACACCTGGGCTGAGAGACGGAGGGATCGGATTAGGTCTGAGGGGAAAAGTGGGCTTGAAAAGAGGCAGAGAGACAGCGAGTTGGGCTGTCCCCGCTCAGCGCAGCGTGACCCGGTGGACGGTTCCCAGCAGACAGGCTGTCCAGCCTAGGGCCCGGAGCGCTGGAGCCAGGCACAGCCCCCAACAGATCCGCTAGGAACAGGCGAAGTCCCCGTGGAGCTGATGCAGCTTTTGGATCCAGGCATCAGAAGAGAGGTTTGATCTCGGGGAGGGTTTTTGTAGGGAAGAAACAATGGTTCATGGGAGAGCGCCGGGTTTGTTTCTGGGGAAAGGATGACTATCCCAGAGTGGTTTTGTTCAGGCTGGACAACAGGAACTGATCATTCCTGGCTCTGGGCCGTGTCCCTCCCAGGCAGCTCACGCTGCAGTCAGGCAGATCCAGCGCTCTGGATGTCAATAAACGATCTATGGCTCGAACTGGCTGATAACTGCGGAGCTGGGGGTGCGCAGATGTGGGCTCTTTAACATCTGGAACAGAGATCTCCCACCCTGCCCTGCTTCGCTGGTCCCAGAGTTCAGTGCGGTCCCTGGCTCTCCGTTCGGCGTGCCGTTCCCAACAGAGACGCCCCCTTCTGACATCTTCGGTGCAGCTGAGGCTCTGTTCTGCATTCGGAGCTGACGGAGACGCCTCCTTCTGACATCTCCGATGCAGCTGAGGTTAGGGGAGTTGCCTTAATCCTGTCACCCTTGCTCAGAGGGGTGTAGTCAGGTCCCCCTCGGCCTTTTCACTGCTTTCGGTAAGTCCGTCTCGGATGGGTCCTGGGTCAAGCTGAGGCTGGGGGGGGGATGTTTCAGGTGAGACAGACAGTCGGGGTTCTGCGGCCTGGTTCTCCAAGAGCGCCGAGCTGACAGGTAACACTGGATCCCTGGTCGCTTCCTGTGGCGGGGAGAAGGTGGGTTAGTGTCTCCCAGAACATGCGGGGGGGTGGTCCACGTGCTCTCCGGATAATTGTCCTCTGGGCTGAGATCCTCACAACGTTAACAGCAGCACAGACATTAGCACAGGGGGGGCGACGGGCGGGTCGGGGGGTGTCTCTTACCCGGAGGGGAATAGCCAGCTGCCTTTCTCCTTGCGGAGAGAAGGCAGATCTCACTGACTGCAGCTCCCAGGGCAGGAGATGGCTTCCGGCTGCGTCCACAACCCAGAACTGAGGCCCTGGGGCCAGCACGGACATTCGGGGCTCGCAGACTCAGGCCCCACAACAGATTTAAGTACAAGGGGCAGGGAAAGAGACAGCTCAGCGTGAGCAGCCACCCGCCCTCCATCGTGTCTGGGTCTGGCCCAGCAGCAGCTCCCATCCCAGCACCTCTGGCCCACACGGCACTGACCCCGGGCTCTGTCTCGGTGCCGCACGGCCCAGCCAGCCCACAGACGGCAGGAAAACCACCCACCGCAGGCCCTCGACCGGAGCGGGTCTGTCTCCAGATGACGACTCCGACGGCTGCGAGCGCTGCAGCCAACACAACAGCAGCCGCTCCAGCCGCCACGGGGACCCAGCCGGCCTTCGGCTCTGAAACGGAAAAGGAGCCAGTGGAGATGGAAAGAACACTCTTGTCCCGTTACAGAGATCAGTATCCCCCTCCCGCTTTGGGAGCACGTGCTGCAGGGCCCTCCCTCGTTAGAGGAGTCAGTCCTTTTCCCCCCACATCCGGGCGGTGTCTGATAGCCACGCCCCCTCCCCTTCGCACCAGATCTATGTAACTCACATGCAAACTTCCATATAGCCTCCACGGGGGTTATTCATCTACAATACATGAGATACCCAGCCCCCAGAGTCCTGGCTCCCAGCCCCCCTGCTCTAACCCACTGGGCCCCACAACTGCCCTCCCAGAGCTGGGCAGAGAACCCAGGAGTCCTGGCTCCCAGTCTGAGGTGCAAACGCCGGAGGAAAGGGAAAGATACAGGACCCAAGCTGAGAAGTAGGATAGATGCTCATGAATCATGGACTGGATTAAAAACAAAAAGTCTTCCAAATGAACACAAACATGTACAACTCTCCGCAGGGGATGCTGTGTAGACGCTCAGATGCCCCTTTCTCACCAGAACCCCACATCACAAAATGAAACCGTAAAACTACACAACTCCGCTCCCCAAAACACCAGACAGCGGAGGGACCGTGGGTTGCGCGAGAGACAGAGAGAGAGACCACGTGAGGGGGAGTGACTTGTTCAGGAATCAGCTTCTGGGGCAGTGAAGCTTCTCTGAACTCGTGTCACTTTGAAATCTGTTCACACAATCGAACATGGTGTTTTTCCATGTGTCTTCACTGCACCGTTCACCCTGGCCTTGACCAGGACTTAAACCCAACCCCCGCTACTGTCCACACACACAAACCCTGGATACAGGTATGGGTGTACTTTGAACCCAGGCTAGCTTATCCGGCCGGGGTGGGGGTTAGACGCCAGGCTGGATCCTGCCCGCTTTGCAATGCGGATGCAGGCTGGGACCCCGGTTACTTAACTCGGATGCTGATCGGTGCCTTCCTGCAATTCCACGGGACCGTATTCTTCTTCCTGCCCTTCTACCTCCGCCAGAAATCACCTACCGGTGTGTATACACCCACCTGGCATTTACACCCCACACCCCACGGAGCCGGCTACATTTGTACAGAGATGCTGTCTGGTCTAGCCTCACCCGACGTCTGGATTATCCTCAGCCGTGCGGCCAGCCTCAGTTTCCCGGCGTGGTGGGCTCAGACACGTCCACACAGGGGCCGTTTTCGCACTACACGCTGCAAACCGATTCGCAGAGCGTCGCCGCGGAGCGCAGCGTTAAGGATCAGGGGATGTGCCCCCAGAAGTGCTACCTCACACCTAACCCGGGTTAGCGCAGCACCATGGGGACACGGCTTCCTAGGGCTGGCCGAAGTGTGACTGGGGCACGTCCTCACTGCAGAGTTAACTCGGGTGACGGGCACCCAGGCTTGAGTCCCCAGCTACCGCAGTGAACGGAGCCCCTCCTCCCCAGTGCATTGCGGAAGAACGGGTCTGTCCTGCTGGGGTGCCTGTGAACCAGGCCAGGAGGGGGGAACTGTGGGAAGGGACTGGAGGACATTGGAACGGGGTTACCAGCCCGAGTGAACGAGCCATCCAGGCTTTAGCCTACGCCCCCGGCTGGGCCAGCAGCTTGAATTTAAAGTACAACTAAACTTGGGCCAGATGTTTATTTTGTGTGTGGACAGGAGCCAGGTTAGGGGCAGCACCCCGGTAACAGCCCAGGTTAACACTGTAAAACTTGTCTTCACTCCAAAAAAGGTGGGTTTGACATGCAGGAGGCTCTCGCGCTCAACTCCCAGTGGAAACAAGACACGGGCTGTTTTTCTCTCTGTGTAGCTAGTCCCTGGAGAGCTGGAAGCAGCCTGCGGGCCTTGTCTCCACTAGGGTTTTACCACGGGAGACCCAACACGCAGCACGCTTTGCTTCAGCCGTGAAGACGTACGACTCCAAGGAGGCCCAGCGTCACCTCAGGAAAGGGGAGGAATTTCTAAAGAGCAGCTTTACCTTTCCATCGGGGCAAAGGGGTCTCACCCTAACCCTGCCCTGCCCTGCCCTGGCGGTATTCTCCCCCGCCTCTCCAGACGTGCTCTCTGCCCTCTCCTCACCCCAGAGGACGTTGAGCGGCTCCGGCAGGCTGCAGTGCGCCACATGGCAGGAGTAACGGCCTCCCTCCTCGAGATCGATCTTCGTGACGGCCCGAACCTGGTAGGTCCCGTCCCCGCTGGGCAGGATGTCCTCCCGCCACGTCTCGTGCTCCCCCATCGCTCCGTTCTTCATCCAGGTCACAGCGATGTCCCGGGGGTAGAAGCCGTAGACCCTGCAGGAGAGGCGCGTCAGGCCATCCGGGGTTGCCTGGTCCGAGACCTCAACTGCCGTCGGTTCTGAAACGCCAGCGGCACTGGAAGTTATTTAGACAGCAGCCCTCATAGCTACTTACTTATCTAGCCCCAGCACCATCGCGTCTGAGCACCTCCCAATCTGCCGTGTATTCATCCTCACCGCACCCCCATGAGGCAGGGCTGGTATCCTCATCGTACACATGGGAAACCGAGGCACAGAGAGACTCTGGGTTAGATCTGCACTAGGGCTTGGTCACTCAACTGCCTCTGTAGGCTCCTAAATCCAAGAAACAGACCCTCCTGGGATCCACAAAGCCCCCGCTCGGCTGCTGACAGATCCTGCAGGCGCCTAAACTCACTTGGCAGCTATGTTTTTGCAGTACAAGTTCTCTAGGGCCCAGGGATCCGGGAATTTTCTTGCCTCTGGGCAGGTCCTGTGCAGACTCATGGCAGGTGTCCCGACGCCAGAGCTGCAGAGCAATGAAGACGGGCGTTCCTCCGTCTAACTCGCCTGCGGGATCTGACCCGGCCACAGAGACAGAGCAAGTCGGAGAATTACTCTGCAGCCTGCCGGCTGGGAGGTGGGAGACCCCAGGCCCAGTCCCCCTGCTCCAGTCACTCCCCATTTATCCACGCTGGAATGGCTTCAACAGGAGAGACGGGCCCCCCGGCAGAGCACCCCAGCGCTCAGTGACTAGAGCTCAAATCCCATCTCCCCTGCAGGCAGAGGGGGCCTGGAACCAGGAATCTCCCACACTCCAAGCAATGCCCAGACCACTGGGCTAAAAACTACGGGGGAGGCTCCCTTCCTCCGACCCCCAGCTTCCTGCAAAAACAGCAGCGGGGCTTAACTCCCAGAGATTTTCTAGGCACTGAACAGGGCCACACGTAAGTTTCTTTGCGAATCTAGACCCGAGTGACTTGTGGAGGAGCCAGGGATCCAACCTGGCTGTCCTCCAGTCCAGTCCAGTCCCTAGCTCGGTGCCGAAGTACTGGGGTATCTGCCTCATTGGTGCAGCCTTCCCTGACGGGCTGGAGAATTAAACCTTTTGAGGCTCAAGCACTGGAGAGAAGTCGTGGTGTGAGAATCGGAGTTACAGGCGGGGGACAGCCCCTTGCCACGCATAGGGAGAGGTCCCATTCCATCTCAGCTCCGGGCACCGTGCAGTGTGGCCAGAATTCTCCACTGCTCTATTATATTGATACCTAGCCAACGACATGTCTCTCTCTGTTGCCAACCCTTGCGATATTTGGTGTTTTGCTTAAAGCCCCAGCTCCCGGATTCATGGGATTGCGGGAGACTCTCTGCTTCCGTTAATCATCATAAAAAATAAGTCTCTAAGCTTAATGGTTGAGGAGAAAAGCTTGAAAACATAAACCCCAGAGACTGAAGGCTTATCTCCACAGGGAAATGGACCACAACAGCTACTGCAGAATAAGCTATTCTGCAATCCTTCTGGAATAATTCCCCACGTGGACACCCTTGTTCCAGAATGGGATGCCTTCTGCAATAGCCGTTGTGGTTGATTTTTAGCATAGACCAGCCTCCAGTAACTAAAAGGCAAATTAAAAAACCCCACATTTAAAAAAAAAAAAAAAAATCTCATGTTTCTTGTCCTGAATTATGATTTTTCAATGCTTGGAGCAGACAAATAGCGGAGTCAGAGAAACTATTTACAGACATAAAAGTGACGCAGATTTGTGAAATCGACGGAGATCCCAGGGACCGGCGTTGGTCCACAGACCAGTCCTTGAGAAACACTGCTCCGGGGTATGTCCGTGCTCTACTAACTCCACCCTCACCTCTCCTCTGGAGAGCTTCCTTCCCGTAGTGCTGGTATTTCGTTAGCCACTCGACGCACTCCTTCTCCGTGTAGTGCTTCCGGTACTGGAGGTCAGCTGGGTCCGCATTCCATCTGCGCTGGGTGATCTCCGCCTCCTTGGCTGCCGCTATCCACGTAGCAGTGTCCAGATCGAAGCTGAGGAAGTCTTTCCCGTCATATGCAAACTGTCGGAAGCCTGCAGTGCTGCCATCCTGCCGAATCTCACAGCCACTCTTGTACTGGAAAGCGTGAGTCCCTGAAACACACACAATCTAAGACGCACACGGTCTAGGACGCACACGGTCTAAGACCTCTGATCTTTAGAAGAGGCAGTAGCTATGTTATCAGAAGCTCTCCCGCCAACAGAGCGCTGTCTACATCAGCCCTTTGGTGGGTGTAACCACATTGCTCAGGAGTCTGGGTTATTCACACCCCTCAGCAACATGGTTATTCTGAAGTACTTTTGTAGCATAGACCAGGGCTCAGATCCTGGTGCAGGGGGAGGGCTGCAGAGAGAGACTGTGGCTGGAGCGTGACCCCGCTCTGGTGCGACAGCCCCTCATGGGACGTTGCAAACTGGCGTACTTTCCAGCAGACCCAAGGCTGAGAGGCAGGAGTGTGAACCGGAGCCAGGACTGGACTAAATGTGATTCAAAGAGGAATTCTGCTCTGCTGATCGTGGGGAATCAGCACAGGGAGTGAGAAGCTCCACCTCCGTGAGTGGAGGATTCTGGCATCGCAGCATTTTTCACCCACTTTTCTGAGGTGTAAATGACGACCCCAGGGGCAGGACAGGTGAGAGTCAGGCACAGGGCGGTTCTATGTGGGGAACAAATGAATCTCCTTCTGCTCTTTCCTTTCACTTTCTACGTTGCCCCGCGAGTCCAATAAACCAGACGAGGAAGGGACACGAGGGATGCGGCCGAGAGATGACCGGCTGTGAAGCTGGGTAACTAACACACCAGCGCTATAAATATTCCCCTCTCCCTTAGGCCTGTACGGTGGGTTGTCTCCCAGACTTACCCCCCGACTGGTTGTAGCGCTCCATGACGATTCTCGTGACCACTTCGAACCACTGCTGTTTTGCGACCCCGCGTTTGGTACCACTCTCCCAGTAATCAGCCCCCACATTGTCCTTTATCCACTGGGCCCGTGGCTTATACAGCCCGCTGTGACTGTCACACTCCACAAAGAGGAGGTCATCAAGGTACCCAACCGAGACATACGCCGGGAGTCCAGGTTCAGGGTCAGAGATGGCAGTGTAGAAATACCGCAGGGAATGAGCTGCTGAGAGAGGAAAAGACATCAGCAAACAGCAACCACTATTCCTAACCTTCTCCAAGCTGCCCATCCCCAAGGCCTATTTCCTCACCCTCGTCCTATCTTCACAAAAACCACAGGCAGGGGAATACGGGGGATTTTGTTTTCCTAAGACCAATTATAAAGGAGTAATGCTAGAGAATAACCTAACAGTAAACAGAAGAATTAATATCCAGATTTGGCCCCTTGGGGTTCACAAATTGCAAGGACTGAATTTACAGTAGGAAACAAATTTTGTCCCCTTCCTGCTAAAAACAAACACGCTGCCCTCCCAAAAAAATAGTTATATTGGCCTGAAAACTGGTAGGCTTTACCTAAGGCTGAAGTCAGATTTTCCTGCAAAATGTAGTGAGTCGGATGTGTGATTCCCGAACCAGAAACCCCCAAATACACGAGGTAAACACAGTTCTGCAGGTCTAAAAGCTCTCTTGCCACTTTGTAGCTAAAATCCTAAAAGGTAAGAGTTAAATTCAACTTCAAGGGACTCTCCTAGCAGAGATCTGTAATCCTGAGCAGCAACCTCACCTCTTCAAAATTATTAAACTGGACTTCCAGCCTCTGGGCCTTTTCCTTGCCGAGACAGAACTGACACTGTAATCTGATCACTAGGGAGACCTATCAATGGAAAAACATTTTTTTTCTAGCAGAAGGCTGATGAGGGAGGCTGGCATGCTTTCTGAGGGTCACAGGGGCATGGGGGAAACAAACGAGGCTCCTAAGATCGGTTGATTTGCCCTTCTATGCACTTGAGAAGGTCCATCGGAGGCAAGCCCTTTGCTCTCACCCACCCCCTGCCTGTGTACCTTTTCAGAGCTGTAGGAAGAGCTCCCACTCCTGAGAGATCTGGGGGGGGGGGGAGGGGGGGGCGGACTAGAGAAAGAAGGGAGCTAGGAGGCATTGCCAACGTCCTGTGGGCTACTGTTGCTAGCCCCTCTTACGAGCGTGTCCCCACTTCGTCCCGTCACAACACTGACTGGGCAGTTTAGGTCCCATGAACCTACCTGGGGTGCAATGAGCTGTGTGACGGTGTCACTTGCACACACACAGGTCACGTTTTCAGGTTTGTCTTTGCCAAAAACGAGGGTCAATGTGTGTTTTAAAAAACCAAAGCAGGTCTTCACAGTCAGCAACGCGGCAGAAAGCGCGTGCAATGCTGGGCTGCATTAACAGAGGCATTGCATGCAAGTCACAGGAGGTGACAGAGCTGCTCCGCTCGGCCTGGTCAGGCCCCAGCAGGTGTCCTGTGTCCAATTTTGGTCACCAGTGTATAGACAGGATGTAAAGAAACTGGAGAGGATCCAGAGGCAAGTGACAAAGCCGATCCAAGGGATGGAATGCCAGCCACGTGAGCAAAGGCGGAAGGACCTGGGTACGTTTAGTTTGGAAAAGAGAAAATGTAGGGCAGACACGACAGTGTCTTCAAATCCTTGGCAAGGCTGCCATCACAAAGGCAGAGAGACGTTGTTCTCTCTTGCCACAGAGGGCAGGACAAGAGGCCATGGGTTCAAACCACGGCCCAGCAGGTTTAGAAGAAACCTCAGGACAAACATCCTACCTGTCAGAACAGCAGGACATGGGGACAGACGCCTCGGGAGCATCTTCACCAGAGGTTTTCAAAAGGAGCCTCTGTCTTGGATGGTTTAGACACAATGATTCCTGCACCTTGGCTGGGGTTACCCCAGACGGTCCCTTCCGCCCTCTGAGTCTATGATGCTGACAGAACCACCTGACTGAGAAGCCGGGTCACAGCACAGAACCTCCCGCTCGATTTCTTTACAATCTGCTGGAATTGTTCTCCTTTGGCCCCACTAACCTCCACCTGCAGAGACCTTTGTTTGCCTGGGGGGGGGGGGGGTTCGGTGCCTGCCACTCAGCACCTGGGCGTGTTTTACACCTCTCCGGGCCGGGATCCTGCTGCAGGCCAGGGCCAGTCCGCTGCAGCTGGTTAAGACGCCCGGTGCCCTGGGCTCTCCCTGCGATCCGGCTGCTGGGCTCTCGCTTGGGGCTGACAGAGGCCGACACGCGGCTGCCCTGCACAATATCGGGGGGGGGGTTTCCTGGCAGAGGCGGGGCCAGCCCCTGGGGCGCTAGGCAGGAGTATTTTGGGATGTTGGCAGTTTGCATGTGAAGGTCACATGTTCCGCGCCTCGCATCTCCGCACCGGCGGAGCTACAAGACCTGCCCCGCACCCCCGGCCCCCCCGCACCCCCCATTCCCCAGCGGGGTGAAAATTAAAAGCAATTAAAGGAAGTTTGTAAAACGCCTTAAACCCCCGCAGCGACTCACCGGATGCGGGCCCCGGGCTGGCTGCGGCCCCGAGGAGGAGGAGCCAGCACAGACCGGCCCCCCAGACCCCCCGCGCCCCCATCAGCGGGACCCCGACAGCTGGGGCCCGGCGGCACTGACCAGCGAGGCAGGGCTGCGGGGCTGAGCCGCGCTCTGCAGGGATTGGCCGAGAGAGAGGGGCCGGCCGGGCCAATAGCGACAGGCCGACCCGCCGCGTCACCGGTCTCTGGGCAGAATCCGGAGGAGCAGGTTGAAGAGTCCTCTGGGGACATCGGTCTCCCCGTCCTGCTGGCGCCCCCTGCCGGCCTGTGTCGGAACGTCAGCCTGGGAGTTAAAGGGGCACCGCCCCCCAGCCCCGCTTTGCTCGCTGGGACCCCCCAGGGGTTTCTCAGAAGCGGCCGTGCCCCAGTCACGTGGGGGTAAAATAGGAGCCTGTTTGCTGGTGTGAGATGAGGGCGACCCCACAGCGAGTGTGAACACATCAGGACGGGGAGGGGGGGTAATAGGGGCCTGTGCAAAGCCCCCGCATGGGGGGGAAAAGGGTACACGTTACCCGGGCCCGGAGCCCTCAGGTCTGTGTGTGGGAGGGGGCCCATGTTACAAGTTTGTACTGGGCCTGAAAAGAATGATGCCTGTGCCCGGGGCTGAAGGCAGGAAGGGGGGGTGCATCGCTCCCTGTGGGGGGTACCCCTCCCTCCGGTGCCCGATCCAGGGGCCACACTGCCAGGAGCTCACGGTGTGAAGCAGGGGTGCTGAAGTCCCAGGAGGGGGTGAAGACACGTGGCATTCCCCGAGTCACGGCGTGAGACACAACGTTGGGCTGGCGCCCCGAGGGCGTCCTCCAAGAGGCTTTCCCAGGACACCCGACCTGTGGCTCCATGACACCCTCACTGGCCCTTCACTGACCCCGAGATCCCTGCCATGTAGACAGCTGGCAATCCCATGGCAAGAAGACCCCTGTGCCCCGTTACCGACGCCCTACAGAACTCGTTACTGAGATGAACTGGACTCGATTCCCTCGAGGTACAAACACACATTCCTCTCACCCTGTCACAGGGGCAGCTTGGCCCACTGCTGCACCGCACCCCTCCACCAGTCAATAGCGCGACGCCTGGCACTGTGGACACAGCTGGCGTGTGCACAGATAAACGCTGCAGTTCAAACACGGGTCCCCTAAACCGCCACTGCCAGCGGCTGGGAGCGGCCGACGGGACGGAGCACGCGATTGCCGGGTGTGTTTGTTCGTTCTGAATCACACTGGCGGAAGACAGGAAACTGGACTAAATGGAGCATTGGTCCGAGGCCTGTATGTTCCTCCTAGTAACCCCCAAATACCCCCGCCCCAAATACTCCCCGTCCCAACGTCCAGAATTGCCAGCCCTGAACGTTAAATAAATCCTGAGCTATTTTAAACCATAATCACCGGCGTGCAATGTGCCCTGTGGTCCCCTCGGCGCTTCATCGTCCTCACCTCACGTTCTCAAGCCACCAGGGTGAGGAATTCGATTTTTCTTTTAACGAAAGCCAAGAAGCACATGCAGGCTGGCGCCAGCTCTAGGCAGGGAGTGGAGGCTAGTGGGTGAGAGCCGGTGTCCAGGGGATAAGGGGCACTGACCCCTCGGGGAGATAGAAAGGGGGGGAAGCATTAAACGACCCCAGTGGGGCTGAATTCCCGCATCTCACCTACCAGCTGTGCCAGGAGACCTGCCCCGGATATGTCCCGTTTGCTCCCCCTCCAGACTGTTTGGTCCGGATTCCCGGCTCGGGGGCCCTTCATCCCAGCCAGGCTTGGTAAAACCCCCGTTAGTTCGGATACACGGGGCAAGAGCCCTGCTGGTGCAGATCGGTGCAGAGCCACAGAAGTGCTAGGCTGATCGCACCAGCTGGCCCTTTGTATGCCAGTTGGGCACCTCCTGCTCTGAGATCGTCAGAGATCGGGTCAGGCCCTGGGTGCCAGGTGTGAGACCCCTGCCCATTCTGAGCAGGAACTACTCTAACCCTGGAGAGTCTTGTGAGCCACAGAAATTGCCAGTCCCTTGGTGACCCTGGCTCAGTTCTTGGGCTCAGTTATATCCTGTGGCAGGGAGTTCCACAGGGTAACCACAGTGTGTGTGGAAAAAATGGTCTTTTATCAACAGTTCCCAAGCAAGTCTGCCAATCTTCACCTTCAGCTCCCTTCTCCAAAGTCACCTCTTCTGTAAGGTATGCGCACCACAACCAACCGCGAATAATAAAACGGCATGAATTATCCCCCTACAAAACCAAGGGATCAGCTGAAAAACCATGAGCTTTTAAAATCCTGGGTTATTTTTATTTGGTTTCTGAGTCCTCGGGGTTTGCGTTTTCAAGTTTTCTTTGCAATCACCAGGGTGAAACTCGCTTAAAAAAACACTAACGCTGAAATTCCCTCATACTCAAAGGACTCCAGGAGCTGGGACTTTGAGACAAAGGCCAAATATCACGAGACCCGTGATAAGACTGTGAGCGTCGGCGACCCTGCGACCCACTGCTGCAGCCCCTCTGCCCCTCCTTGCTAGGCCTAGGGCCGGGACTGTGAGGCACGCTATGTTTGTCCAGCACCCTGCACGACAGGGCCACGGGCGTGGCTCCGGCCTTTAGGTGTAGCCCCTGTGCAAAAGTCTGACTCCCTTAGCGCAGCAGAGGAAGCCGCCGGATAACCCTGCCGTGTCTAGAGCACCTTTTGTCCTAAAGGGCCACACAGGCTGTGCACCGCACACACAGCACCAGGGCAATGCAGCCACCTCTGGGGAACAGCGCATCAGCCAGACCCTCGGTGGAAACATTGGCCAAGGACAGTGGGGCAGTGCCCCATGGGATCTTTAACATCCCCATGGCTGGCCCTGCTGTTGGGTCTCCCCCAGGGACCCCACGCACTGACCCCTATGGAGGCCCAGCCATCCATGGGGCAGGAAGCTGCACTTTCAGTGTCTCGCCCCTGGACGATCACAGACCTGAGCCTTCCCTCCGGCCACCAGGCAGGGCCACTGCTGCCCGACCCCACATAGGCTGAGCCGACCCTTCCTCAGCCGGGCTGTTTCTCTCACCTCCGTGGGGCAGGGGCAGCTAGGCC
Organism: Emydura macquarii macquarii; assembly: GCF_026122565.2. Taxonomy (NCBI): domain Eukaryota; kingdom Metazoa; phylum Chordata; order Testudines; family Chelidae; genus Emydura; species Emydura macquarii. The sequence goes on from NW_027131421.1 coordinate 66,228, forward strand.
TTTCCTCTGTGGTTGTCCAGAGCCCCCTTTCCCCTCAAAAAAGTGGGGAGAACACAGGCCTGAGCCTGGGGAATATCGTCCCCTGCTCGCCAGGGGGTCCCACCGCAGTGAGTGATCCCCCCCCCAGTCCACCCCCCAGCTCATCCTGGGTCTTTGCTCCTCCAGCGAGGGTCCGTTCCCGCTCGGTGTCTGGCATTCTCCCAGCCCTGTGCCCTGGTTAGTGCCCCAGGGCCGGGCAGGACACAGTGGAGGCCCAGGTGGGTCACACAGGCCCTGTGGCAAGCAGGGGATTTCCCAGCCGCACCAGATCCTAGTTTCCCGCTGGGCTGGATGCAAGCACAGGCTGAGGATCCGGCAGGGCAGCAGCTCCCTCTGCAGCCCAGCGAGAGACGGTTTCTCCTTCCTCGTCTGATTTCCCAGAAAGGGCCTGGGCTGGGTCTGACTCACGGGGCGGGCGCTGGGATAATGTTGTGGGCTCGGGGCTCTTCAGAGAGCTGCTTGTTTGCTGTGTCTGCAAGCCAAGGAATCCACCTGGCAGCCGGGTGCAGGCCGGCAGAGACCTGGCGAGGAAACGCAGGCTGGGCCCATGCCAGGAGGCGTCGCACACACCGCGGGAGCGCGCAGAGAGGACCGTGTCTATGAGCCCTGTGACCAGGCGCACAGCTGGGCGAGGAGTTTGCGCCTGGTTCTGGGGAAGGGACAGCAGCGGGTCAGAGCCAGGGAAATATCTAACCCCGGTTCTCCGGGTCCACCCAACGTGGCCAGCGCCAGAACCTCCCCCCTCGCTGCGGGGCGCTGTGACAAACACTCCTCCACGGGCGTTAAAGAGATTCATTAATGCTAAGACAAACACACACACACCCCAAAGCCCTCTGGGACAAGGCCCGGTAACAGTCACCCGCACAGCCCCCCGGGACGGGAACTAAAGAATTATCCGTTTTCAAGAGGGGGAAACTGAGGCACCGAGCAGGGCCGGGAGCCACTCAGTGCCCGCGCAGACATGCGGTGACTCGGAGCTGGCCGTGCCCGGCAGGGCTGTCTCATTCACCCCACACAGCCGACAGAGGCTCAGGAACGCAGCGCACGGTGCAGGCGGCACCCGGCAGAGGGTCCCAGGGAATCCCCCAAGGCGGGAGGCTCAGGAGACGTGGGGTCGTTCCCCAAAGCAGCAGACACAGCGCGGGGCTGCGCACAGTGAGAACAGGGAGATAACGCTGAGCAGTGGTGGGGGGCCGGGGCCTCCCCGTCCGTGTCTTCACAGTCTGGATTCTCCTCCGGCTCCGACGGGCTACGTTAGCGCTGCAGGAGGGAGACACGGGAGAGTCAGGCTCTGCCCAGGGCTGCGTCCCTACGGGCCAGGGAGGGGCTGGTGGCGGGGGCTCCCTGTCTTTGCCCAGAGAGACCACCCCAAACTCTCCCCCTCCCGGAGACACCGCTGGCCCCCCTGCTGCCTGGAACACCCTCCCTGCAGCGGGAGACAGAGCCAGCTCAGACCCGGCCGTGCACTCAGCACCCCCAGCCCGGAGTGAGGGCAGGGAGCTCCGGGCTGGTTTGCCAGAGGGGCCGGGCCTGGGGTCTCTGGGCAGGGGTCTCCAGAGCCCCCCCAGGTACAGAGACCCCTCCACGCACCTGTGATGGAGCTGTCCGATCCATGGTCGCTGGCTGCAGAGAGGGGGGAAAGGGAAAGGGGTCAGTGTCTCACGGGGTTTCACCTGCTCCCCTGGGATCAGCCCCCCACCTCCCTGCCCCACGGGGAACTAACGGGGTCTGATCCGATTTGGACACAGAGAAATGGCCCAGCCCAGGCAGGGAGCGTGGGCAGGAACCGGGGCAAGGCAGACCCAGCTGTGGGGTGATCCCCCCGTGCCACACTGGAGTCTCCCGCCACAGGGCAGGTTTTCCAGCCCTTTAATCACTCCCTGAGTCTCCCCAGCGGCAAATCCTCGGCTGGGCAAGGCCAGGGTGTGCTGGGGTCTGGGCCGGGCCCGGGGGAGCTGACCTCACGCCAGGGGCCCTGGGGAACGGGCTTCACAGAGAAGAGCACGAAAGCGACCCTCGGGGCAGGCCCGGCGCCCCTGGGGCGTTCGTGGTGCCTTCGAACCTGCAGCCAGCCGTCAGCTCTGCCCGGGCCGCACGGACCAGCGCCGAGGACCGGCTGGTATCGGCGGGCGGGGGACGACTGAGGGCGCACGGCCCCGCGCAGGGCGTCGTCTCACTTACCCGGTGCCTGCGAGTACAGCTCCGCCTGCGGCCCTGCAGAGAGAAGGCGGGTTACAGCGAGGGCAGCGCAGACGGTGAAAGCCGAGCGGGGCTAGGCCTGCTGCAGAAATTAATTGCTAATAAGGTGAAGATTGCAAAAGGGCGGGGGCGGAAATCCTTTTTGAAGGGGCGATTGCTTCTCACTGCATCGCACGGGAGCTGTTCCTCTTCAAGCATGGCTGGTACTTCATGGGGGCGACGGAGAAACGGCCCCTCTGGACTGAGCCGCCTTCCTACGGCACTGATCTTCTGTACCAACTCATCGGTCCCGCCCCGGCTCCGGCTCTTTCAGGGACACCTCAGGATCCTCTCTTCCGGTGTTACTCAGTTTCCATCTTGGCAAACCCCAGCCCCTCTCGTTAGGACAGGGGGGGCACAAATACAGGGGCGTTGACGCCACAAAATGCAGGCGGCCCCACACGTTCTGAACTGAGCAAAACCAGGCAGGTCTTGCCCCGGCTGTTTTTGGCTGGGTTTCCGCTGTTCTCCCAGGCAAGCACCAAAGATGCTTTGAAACCCCCTGAATGTCAGCGTGTGAAGAGGGGGCAATCCCAGCCCCACCAGCGAGCACACGTCCAGACTGAGAAACCCTCCCCAGCACAGAACCGCCAGCTCGCCCGGCTTTCTCCTAGGACGACGTAGGGACCCGGCTCTCGGAGACGCTGGCACCAGCTGAACCCGCTGCCGCTTGCCTGCCCCGGGCAGGAAAACTGCTTTCGCGGCTAATATCCACCGGCCCCGTGGGTTTGTACGTGTAGCGGCACCGACGCTGGGGGCTGCACCGCGGGGCATGGGGCAGCCCAAGGAGCCCCCCGCCCCAGCTCCATACCTGACTGCCTCCTCCTCCAGGCCAGGCCGACCAGCACAGCAGCCGCCCCCACGGCCAGGATCACGCCAGCCACCACCACCACCATCAGCCAGGAGTCGGACGGCGGCTCTGAGACGGGAACAGGACAGGGGCTGGGAGGGAAGGGAGAGACGCCTCCGCTATCCCTCCCCCATCAGTGCCCCAGAGCCCCCCCATTACCCCTCCCCCCATCACAGGGGTCAGTCGCTCCCTCCCCCCATCAATGCCCCATTGCCTTCCCGAGCCCCTCCCCCATCACAGGGGTCAGTCACCCTGCACCCCACCTGTGCCCCTAATGTTCCCGAGCCCATCCTCCTATTGCAGGGGTCAGTCGCCCCCTCCCCATCACTGCCCCATAACCCCCCTGAAATCCCCTCTCTCCATCACAGGGGTCAGTCATCCCCTCCCCCATCAGTGCCCCATAGCCCCCCCGATCCTCCTCTCCCATCACAGGGGTCAGTCCCCATCGCCCACAGGCCTGGCTCACCCCGTCCCTCCAACGCCCCCGTGCTCACCCCACACGGCGACCAGCGGCTGGGCCAGGCTCTCGTGCTCCACCCGGCAGCTGTAGCGGCCCCGCTCCCGGGGGTCGATCTCCACCGTCGCCCAGGCGTGGTAGGTCCCGTCCCCGTTGGGCAGGACGCCCCCCCACCACGTCTCCTGCTCCCGGCTCTCCCCGTCTCTCAGCCAGCTCAGGGCGATGGGCTGGGGGTAGAAGCCGTGGGCCCGGCAGGAGAGGGTGCTGGGGCCGCCGGGGGTGTCTCTGCTGGTGACCCGCACGGCCGGGCGCTCTGCGGAGAAGAGGGGGAGCCCATGGGGTCAGGGCCAGGGAGCAGCACCCACAACCCCCCTGCTGTTACCAGCACCCACCCCTACGTCCCTCCCGCCCCCTGGGCCCGGACACGGATCCAGAGCGAGGGGCCCGGAGCATCACAGGGGCAGGAGCACCTCCAAAGGGGGAGTCAGGGCCTCAGCAGCAGGGACCTCCCCCCCGCCCCACATCCTGAGGGCACAAGGGCTGGTTGGGGGGAGTTAGGGGGCCTGAGCTGAGCTGGAAGAGGGGGTGGGCACCCCCTGGATGGGTCAATGGAGTCGACAGAACTGGGGGGGTGTAGGAAACAGGGGTGCCAAGGCCAGGGGGAAACGGGGCTCTGTGTTGGGGGCAAACAATCCTGCCCTGGGGCGGGGCCTGGCTGAGCCGTGGGGCCGGGCAGGGTGTCTCCCCCCCACCTGCCCATCGCCCATGGGACTCCTTCAGCCCCTCTATGGGGTGACTCACTGCAGGGCCCCTCAGCCCTGCCCTGCCCCCCAGCGCCCCTGCGCACCCCGCCTGGCCAGCGCCCCCTCTCCGAGCTGCAGGTAGCGGCGCAGGGCGGCCGGACACTCCCGCTCCAGGAAGTTGCGGTAATACTGCAGGGCGACCGGGTCCCCGTTCCAGCGGCGCTGGGTGGCCTCGGCCTGCCAGGCGGGGGCCTCCCACCGGTGCAGGGCGGCGTCGTAGGTCAGGAAGTCGCCCCCGTCGAAGCCAAGGCGCCGGAAGCCCCCGGTGCTGCCGTCCGCCCGGATCTCGCAGCCGTAGGCGTACTGGAAGATGTGGAAGCCTGGGTGGGGCAGAGCGGGGCGGTTGGGATGGGGGGGGGGCCCCACGGAACCAGGGCCACCGTCAGGTCCGTGACCCCGTCCTTGGGTCCCCCAGGCCCTGCTTAGCAGAGAGCCTGCCCTGTGCCCCCCTCTGGTGCCTGCCGCTGGGTCCTTGGACGGACCTTGGTTCTGATCCGGCCGTTCCTGGGAACTAAAGAGGTGTGAGGAGGCCCCGGCCAACTGGGGGCTCTGCACAGACATAGCCGGAGATGGTCCCTGCCCCCAACAGCTCACAGTGTAAAGAGACAAGAAACGGGAGGGGAAACTGAGGCACGAGGCAGGGAAACTGGCTTGACTTAGGTCACCCAACAGGTCAGGGGAAAAGAGCTGGGGCTGGAACCCAGGAGTCCTGGCTCCCAGCCGCCCCCTGCCCTAACCCACTACTCCCCACCTCCCTCCCAGAACCAGGGAGAGAACCCAGGAGTCCTGGCTCCCAGGGCAGTGTTCCAGCCCCCCCACTGTCTGTGGGCCCGTCTGCACTCACCCCTGCTCTGGTTGTAGAGGTGCTCGTGGCTCCGCACCTTGCCCCGGAAGCAGGCCTGCCTCAGCTTGTGGACCTGGTTCTCCCGCTCCCAGAACTCGGGCCGGGTCGCCTGCACCCAGGCTGCCTGGGGCCGCATCTGCTGGGCCTCAGCGTCGTACTCCACGAACCTCTGCCCGTCCACGTAGCCAGCCAGGCTGAACTCGGGCACCCCCGGGCCGGGCTCCGAGACGGCCGTCAGGACATACCGCAGGGAATGTGACCCTGGCGGGGCGGGGGTGTTAGCAGGATCCGGCTGCACCCCCCACTCCTCAAACCCCAAGAGTGCAGCCCCCCAACACCCCATAGCACCCAAGAGAGCCCCCCCGCCCCACAAAACGGCCCAGGGGAATCGCCAGCAGCTGGGCGCACTGCAAGGCACCTGACACACAGCAAGGGGGAGGGAACAGCTGTGCTGAGAATGGGGCAGGGTGTTTGCACACGCGCTCACACACACGCCCAGCCAGCAGGGACAGACTGACGGACAGACGGGGACACAAACGTCCATTCCCCACCACCACAGGGAGCCCCTAAACCGGACCCCCCATGAACCCCCATTTCCTAGCCCAGGCACAGAGCTGCGGGGGGCGGGCAGACCTGGGGTGACAGCAGTGGGGAGGGGGTGGTTGTGTCACACAGCTGTGTGTGAACACGTCCAGCCCACAGAACCTCTGGCCCGAACCCAGGACATCAGCCCCGGGGCGGGGGATCCGGCCCCGACTCGCTAGTGAGCTCCCAGCCCCCCAAAACTAACCCACTGCCCACGGGCACCCCAAACGCCGGCACACGGCACCCCTGCTGCCGGGCGCCCCCTCTGGGCAATTTCTCCCCCCCATACCCCAGGAAATATCCCCCTCCCCTTCCCAGAGCCGAGGAAAGAACCCAGGAGTCCTAGATCCCATCCCCCTCTCTAACCACCAGCCCCCCTAACCAGGAAGAGGACCCAGGAGTCCCGGCCGGCTCCCAGCCATCCCCCGCCTCCCAGCCCGTGGGGGAGGGGTTAATCCGCAGTTTGCCCCTACTCACGTGACTCAGCGCACCCCAACAGGAGGAAGGGGAGGAGGAGGCTGCCTGGGCCCCCCATGCTGTGCGGGGTGCGATCCTGCTGTCTGTGTGGGGGGCAGGGCTGCCGCCCTGGGACCCGCCCCCCCGCGGGGTTGGGCACCACGGGCGTGTCCTGCCCATTGCGACAGACCCACGCACAGGGCGAGGGGGGGGAGGGAAATTCCAGCACAGCGCAGGGACCCCGGCGCCAGGGTAGCGCTTTCCAAAGGGAGTTAGGAGCCGGAGTCTCACGGGAAGTCCGTGGAGCTGTGGCTGCAAGTGCCTGAACCTCCCACAGCCCGGCCGAGAACCCAGGAGTCCAGGCTCCCGGCTCCCTGCCCCCACCCCCTAGCTCCCTCTCCCATTCCAGAGCCGGGCAAAGAACCCAGGAGTCCGGGCTCCCAGCTCCCACCCCCATCCCAGAGCCGGGCAAAGAACCCAGGAGTCCTGGCTCCCAGCTCCCTGCCCCCACCCACTAGCCTCCACCCCGCTCTGAGAGCTGGGCAGAGAACCCAGGAGTCCTGGCTCCCGGCACTAACCCTTTAGACCTGCCTCCCCCCCCCAGCAGGGGTTAAGCCCTGGTGGCAGATTTCCAAATCCATTAAGTCCCTTTGATATTGATGGGGGCCCGGCCCCGAACCTGCTTCAGCCCCTGATGCCCCCTGTCCCCTTGTAAATGTGACCCTAAAACCCCCCTGAAACGGGGGCTTCTCCTCCAAAGCCACTAGGGCCCTTTTGAAAATTGTCCCTTGCCTGCCCCGTGTCCTCTTCCCCCTGACCCACCCCACTGCTCCTTGGCCTGTCCCGCGGGCTTCCATCCTGCCGCCCATCCCCGTGGCATCTGGGCGCCTTCCGCATAAAACCCCTGGGAACAGCAAAGCTCCCAGCGGGTTGCCAGGGAGACTCTCTCCCGTTGTACCAGCGGCAGCAGGACCGGCTGGGTGACATCTGCGATCCCAGAGCCCTTCCCCACTGATCCATCCGTGCCCCCGCGCCCCCTCCCGGCCCACCCCCCGTTCTGCCCCTCCCTTCCCAGGGGACATAGGAGGCTGGATCAAATTCAGCAAAGGGGCTGAGTGTGGGTCTGTCTGCTCTGTGTGGGGCCCTGGCACGTGGCCAATGGGCAGGCGATCTGTCTGCTGTGTGTGGGGCAGGCGATGGGCGCCGCGGCTGGTTTTAACTCTCTCCCGCTCACCGCAGGCCCCACAAGTTCCCGCTCCCGGCCCAGGGCAGAAGATGGCGAGGTCGGCGGGCGCCCGGCTGCAGCCCACGGAGAAGTTCCGCTTCCTCTTCCGCTGCAAGTGCCGGAGTTAGTCACATGGGGACAGAGCCACGGCGCAGGGCCCAGAGCAGCGTCAGCGCGGCTGAGATCCGGCAGCTGGGGCCCGCCAGCCCCCGGGGCAGCCAGGCACAGGGCGGGTCACGCGCAGGCAGCAGAGAGCGAGGGCGGAAATGCCGGTCATGCCAGTCCCGGCGACGGGAGATGCAAGCGGAGCCAGGCTGGCTGGATCCATGGGCACACGCCGAGCTGAGACATGCAGCGACGTGCTGATAATGGATGCTTGGGCCAGCGGCACCCGGGGTCAGCCAGGGCCACGCATGAGAGTCCCCGTGAATGCGGCTGAGTGTCTCTACCCAGAGCTGGGCCTTAGACCGTCCGCTCGCCGCAGCAGGGACTGGCTGAGTGTGCAGCGCCTGGCGCCCTGGGAGACCCGTCCGTGACTGGGCACTGCTGCAACACAGACACACATCAGCCGCCCGGGTCAGCTGCCCAGGGCAGGCCGAGGAGGCTCAGAGGGGGCTGGGGTATCTCTAGATCCAGATCCGCTGGGATTGAGAGCAGCGTGCTCTGCCTTAGCTGGCTCTGGGCGGCTGATTCCAACAGGATCCAGAGTAAATTCAAATTGGGCCGAACCACCAGGGAATAAAAGGCTTTCCTGGCTCTTCCCGGTGCCCTGCTGCAGCGGCGCCAGCAGGAGACACCCCGGGCCTTGGTCTGGGATGCCTTCACCACTGACTTGAGTTGTCAGTTCTCAGCAACGGGGCAGTGGAGGAGCAGAGCCGGACTCAGAGACAGACACAAAGCAAAGCCCGGGCCAGAAGAGAACAGGCCTTAGTTTATTCAGTGATTCAGCCCAAGGCCCAAGCATAATTTTTTCAGGCCCAGTATAAACCTGTAAGACGGGTCCCCTCCCACACACATACCCATGGGGGTTGCAGCCTGGGCCGGGCCCCCCAGGCCTCTGGGCCCCAGTAAAGTGCATCCTTTTCCCTGCCATGTGGGGGCCCTGATTCAGAGTTACACGCTCTAGCCAAGTGTGTGATGCGGTGAGGGCAGGGCAGGGCAGGGCAGGGCAGGGCAGGACAGAGGTACCACAGGTACCACAGACACCAGGGTGGGAAGAGCAGGGAAGTGGCCATGCAACCTCTTACAGAAATCAAAGGGTCTGTGACCCACACAGCACTTTTCATTGGCAGTTAGACAGACTCCAGCTATGTAACCCACAGCGTCCCTGCCAGGGCGGCTCCGTCAGCGGCCGAGGCAGGCAGAGATCCCAGTGGTGACTCCAGCTTAGACGATGCCCAGGGTGGGATCCCCGTCGGGCGGGGCCGAAACCCGGGCAGGAAGGAGCGGCTGAGCAGCTGCGGGGAGATGGGTCTCTCTGGTCCCTGGGCCCCCCGCCGGCTGCTGCCCGGCCACCGACTCTGCAGGAACGAGACACGGGGGTTCAGGATGGAGCCCGGAGCCGCGTCCGCACGGATCAGGGCCTGACACCGGAGAGGGACCCACTGCAGCCAGATGGGGGCTCCCCCCTCGGGCCATTCTCCAGCCCCTCCCGCAGCAGGGGGCAGAGAGGGGGTGAGATGCCCCATATCCCAGGCAGTGTCGCTCCCAGAGGTGGGGGGGGCCCAGGCTCCTTCATTGCACCCCCGCCCTGGGGGGCAGGGTGCTCAGAGATCCCCCGCGCTGCACCCAGGTGGGCCGGCTAGAGGGGCAGGACATGGGGGGCTCCGGGGCTCTTGGCTGGGGGAGCCGCCCGCCCAGAGAGCAGCCAGCGCCTCCACTTACCTAGGGAGGAGTTGGTTTCATACCCCGGGTCGCTCCCTGTGGGACGGAGAAGGGGGGGTTAGTGCAGTGACCTGGGAGCTGCCCCCCAGCCGACCCCCCGACCCCACACCAAAGGGATCCGACGGGGTGTGAGCAGAACGTCTCAGAGACCCAGAAATGGGCTGGGGTCGGGGCTCTGGGGTAACTATCCCCACAAAGTACTAGGGCTAGAGGCTGGGGGGGGGGACCGTGTAGGCCCCACTGGGATGGGAATGGCTGGGGCGTTTGGGATCTCAGGGGTTTGGGATCTCAGGGACCTGGTATCTGGGTCCCGGCCCAGCCCTGCTGTGGGGAGGAGAGAGACAGAGACACCGCGGGGAGGAGGGGGTCACACTCAGCCCCCTCCCATCGCAGCTTGTATAGGGGCTAAAGTCCAATGAACCCTGCAGGTGTAGCCGTGCTGCGGCCCAGCCCCCTCCCCACAGCCACAGACCCCCCACAGTCTGTCCTGCCTGCAACGCCCTCCCTGCAGTGGGGAGACACAGACCCGGCCCTGCACCCGGCTTCCCTCCAGGGCGCTCTGGGGCTCAGGGCAGGCGTTTCCCCAGAGAGGTCTCCGTGACGGCAGCTGTTCCCCACAGTCACAGACCCTCCAGCACTCACCCCTGCTGGATCCTTTGTCGCTGGCTGTGGGGGAGAAGGGGACAGGGTTAGCGTCTCTCCGAGCCCAGGGGGTTAATGCGCTGGGACAGAGCCGGGGACAGAAGGGCTCCCCTGCTCCTCCATGAACCTCTTACCTTGCAGAGAGGCGCTGGAGTCCTGGTCACTTCCTGTGGGGGAGAAGGGAGGGTTAGCGTCTCTCCAAGCCCAGGGGGTTAGTGTGCTCCCGGGGTCACGGCCGCCCTCGGAGGGAATTCCCGCCCCACCTGTCCTGTTAGATCCGCCCCTCGCCGGGGAGTGGCCCTGGGACTCAGAGACCGTCCCTGCCGGCTGTGCCTGGGGGAGCCAGGGAGACCCCGGGACGGGGCGAGGAGGGGGCCCGGGTGGCAGGGCCCCGGCTGTGGTATCTCAGGGACGGTCTCTCTTGGCTCTGCCCCAGGGGGAGCCTGACCCCGGTGCGAGGAGGCGGCCCAGGGGTCCCTGCTCTGCTTAGAGGTGATGCTCCTGGGGTGAATCGCCAAGCCCCGTTCATAGCCCAGCCCCACGGGGACCCCACCCCTGCTGGGGGGCTCTGGGCCAGACCTGGGGACAGAAGGGCTCCCCTGCTCCTCCATGAACCCCTTACCTTGCTGAGAGGCGCTGCAGTGCTTTGCTGTGGGGAGAAGGGGACGGGGTTAGCGTCTCCTGAACTGGGGGTGACGTGCCAGAGAGGCAGACGTCTCCTTTGGAATCGGTTCCACCTCCCCACCCCCCAGATCCCCCCAGCTCAATGCCCCCACGGCCCCCCCCCCCCAGCTCACTGCCCCCACGGTCCCCGCCAGCCAGGAAACCGCATCACGCCGGAGCTGCCCCGGAGCAGAGCCAGCCACGATGGGCCCCTGCCCCGCACGGCTCGGACCGGACAGCGGAGGGGCCTGCACCCCGCAGGGGATGGCGGGTGACGGGCTGAGCAGGCGGCGACGGGGCGTTAGCACCCGGACCTCGAGAGCCCCGTTCCAAGGAGGGGTCCCCAGGCGGGGCTGTGCCCCCTCCCCCCCCAGCCCGCCAGGCTCAGACTCACCTTCCGCTGCAGTGTAGCCGGGCCCCTTTTCCCCTGCAGTGAGCGGGAACTGGCTCCGACCCGCGTCCCCGGCCCAGCACGGGCCCCAGGGCCCAGCGGGCGACGCAGCCCCAGGAGAAGCCCGGCGCTAAGGAGGAGACCAGAGAGACCCGGCGCCAGCCCCCAGCGGGCAGTGCCATGGCACCAACGTGGGGGTCTGGATTGCTGCCCCCCCAGGACTGCCCTGCAGACCCCCCCACCCCAAAGCCGAGCAGCGCCGGGCCCCCATTACCTGAGCGCCGCCTCTTCCAGAGAAGAAACCCGACGATCCCAGCGACCAGGAGACCCCCCACGACGGCTGCAATCAGCGCGGGGACCAGGGGCGAGTGGGGCGCAGGCTCTGCAAGGAGCGAGGCGTGAGAGACACCCTCGAACCCCCCCGGCCGTCCCACGCCCACCTGTTAGGACAGGGCGTCGTGCTCCAGCACCCCCCCGTCCCCGCCCGATTCACGCACAGGCCCCCTGTGCTCACCCCACACGGCGACCAGCGGCCGGGCCAGGCTCTCGTGCTCCACCTGGCAGCTGTACAGGCCCCGCTCCTGTGGGTTGATCTCCACCGTCGCCCAGGCGTGGTAGGTCCCGTCCCCGTTGGGCAGGACGCCCCTCCGCCACGTCTCCTGCTCCCGGATCTGCCCGCCTCTCAGCCAGCTCAGGGCGATGGGCCGGGGGTAGAAGCCGTGGGCCCGGCAGGAGAGGGTGCTGGGGCCGCCGGGGGTGTCTCTGCTGGTGACCCGCACGGCCGGGTGCTCTGCGGAGAAGAGGGGGAGGCTGTGAACGGCCCCCGGGTCCCTGAGCCCCCCAGGGTGTCAGGGGTCGGAAAGCAGGCGAGGACAGAGCCTGGGAAACCAACCACTGGGACCTGGCCGGGGAGGGGTCCCTGCATCCCGCCTGCATGACATGGCACCCCAAAAATCTCAGCTGACCTCTAGGGGTCCAGCCCTGGAACCGTGACCTGAGTCATTATAATTAGCATCTCAGACAGGCAGGGCCCCTGCATGGGGGGGGGGAGATACACTTCACCGGGGCCCGGAGACCCTGCAGGGGTCCGGCCCAGGCTGCAAACCCCATGGGTCTGTGTGTGGGGGCCCCTGTTACAAGTTTGGGCCCCAAAAAAGATGCTTGGGCCCTGCAGACAGGCCAGGGAGTGGGGGCGACCCTGAAGTGGGGGGGGGCCTCCCCCAGCCCCCACCTTTCCTCTGCAGCATCCCGTTCCCGTAGGCCAGGTATTTCCGCAGCCACTCAAGGCATTTCCTCTCCAGATAGTCCCGCTGCTGCCGGCTCAGGTGGCTGTCGCCCTCCATCTTCGCCTTGGTGATCGCGGCCTCCCTGCTGGGCGCCACCCAGGCGCCGGCGCGGCCGTCGTAGGAGAGGAAATCCCGCCCGTCGTAGCCGTACTGCCGGAACCCGGCCCCCCGCAGCGTGCAGCCGTAGGTGTACTGGAAGGTGTGCTGCCCTGCAGCCGGACACGCCCAGCGCCTCGTTAGCCCCAATTCCCGGCCCTCAACACCCCCCCAACCCCCGCAGACCCCCCGCCCCGGTGCGAGTCGGTCACGTTGAACGGGAACTGGATTCTGGGCCAGGACACGGCTCAGCTCGGATATTGGGGCACGGCTCAGCCCGGGGCTCGGGATACCGTCAGCCCAGGGGTCAGGGTTCGGGTCACCCTTGTGTCTGGGGTCCCTGCTAGCCCGGGGATGGGGGACGGGGTCACCGCCAGGCCTGGGGAAGGAGGACAGGGTACAGGCTGCCCCCTAGGCCCGGTGTCTGGGGTCCCTGCCAGACGGGGGACGGGGTCACCGCTGGGCCCCACACGCCAGCCCCCTGCCCGCTCACCCCCGCTCTGGTTATAGCGCTCCATGGCGATCCGGACATTGCCACTGAAGGCCTCCTGCCAGCCCCGGGCGATCCAGGTCTGCCGGTCCCAGTAGTCGGGCCCCTCGGCCCGGATCCAGGGGGCGCGGGCCTGGGCCTGCTTCGTGGCGCTGTCGTAGTGGAAGAAGAGGTGGTCATCCAGGTACCCCACCACGGTGAACCGGGGCAGCCCCGGGCTGGGCTCCGACACCGCCGTGTAGAAATAGCGCAGTGTATGTGGGCCGGGATCTGTGGGGAGAGAGACACCCCCATCCCCGTCAGCCGGCAGCCCCTCGTCCCCGTCCCACCCCAGCCCTCAGGGCTGAGCCGGGACCCCACACCACACTGCAGGGTGGGAAGAGATGGGAGCCTCAGTCTGTGTTGGGCCGGGTTTGTACAGGGCCTGGCACGACAGGGGCCCTGCTCCTGACTGTTGGGCCCCATAAATATTTATTAACCAGTCATGAGCGTCCAGCAGCCCCGCCCGCGTCGCCCGGGGCAGCCACCGCAAAAATCCCATGACCCAGAGGGAGGGAAACTGAGGCATGGCCTGAGGTCGTGACCCGGCCAATGTCCTGGGGAAGGGAGTGGGGCGGGGCTGACCGTGAACCGGGGTTCCCACAAGTACAGACGGTTGGGAAAGGGTTAAACGTTCACCGTTGGACGTGCCCGGCTAGCGGAGAGGCGGGGGCACCAGGCCAGCCCGATTCCGGCCTCGCACTAGCTTTACACCCCCTGGTCTCAGTGGGTTGCTCCTGATTCACAGCCGGGCAGCCGAAAGCAGAATTGGGCCCGGGAGGTAAAGGGGGGGGTCCTGGATTCGCACCCCTGACCCCAATACAAGCATTTTCTGCCCCTCTGGCCCATCCCCCTCCATGGGTCACCGCTGCCCCCAAGGGACAGGATCCTGCCCCCTCCCCTGTGCCAGGGGTGGGGTTTACACCCCAATACTCACCGGAACAGCCCCCTAGGACGGCGAAGACCCCCAGCAGCAGGAGGGGGAGGGGGATGGGCACAGCCATGCTGAACCCAGTCACTCTCCCCCCTACATGGGCCGGGACGCTCCCCACTGGGCCCCCCAAGAGACCGACTCTCCAGGCACAACCTGCAGCCTGCCGCGCCCCAGGGACTTTGCCCCAGGTGTGGCTGGGCCAGGGACAACAGCCCCACGGCGGAGGGAGGGGCTGCCCCATCACCTGCCACCCACACAGCCAGTCTGCCAGCCAAAGGGAAAGTGAAAGTGTTGGGGGGGGGCACCTCCCTGCCTATGGGTGACACCTGGCGAGGGGGAGGGGGTGCGAGGGGCCAGGACTCCTGGGTTCTATCTCCGGCTCCGGGAGCGGGGTTTAGTGGGATAAAGCTGGGGGGGCTGGGGGCCAGGACGCCTGGGTTCTACCCCCAGCTGCAGGACGGGAGTGGGCTCTAGTGGTTAGGGCAGGGGGGCTGCGAGTCAGAGCCCCGGAAACGTCTCCACAGGAAGGATTTGGGGCCAGGCCTCCCTGCTGCTCCCTCCTTGCCCTACCCTGGAAAGCAGCAATGCTGCCCCCCCCCCCGGGGGCGCCCAGGTCCCCGGTCAGGCCCAAAGCAGCAGCAGGAGGGAGCGGAGGTGTCAGATGGTCTCTGTGAATAGAGACGGCAGGAAGACGAAGAGGGGGGGAGGCTCCAGGACGCTCCAGCACCGGGCCTGCTCCAGGCTGCGTTTCAGGGGGGCCGAGCCCCCAGCGCCACCAGCTTGGGGATTCCTGCCCGTTTACACAGGCCGACACGCACACAGAACCGGCTACCCCTGGGACAGACACCTAGGGCTGTAGGATAAACCGGGGGGAGGGGAGCAGCCTCTGGCCCTTGGGGTCTGGGTCTGGCCCGGCAGCAGCTGTCAGCTCCAGGTTAGCACCCCCTCCCCCCCCGCCACGATGGGCCCAGTGCATCACCCCCAATCTCGCAGTGTTTCCTGTTCCCGCCCCACAACGCCTGGGCCATGGGACAAAGTTCCCCAGACACGCCCAGGGAGGAGACCCCCAGGAGCAGCCGCCTGAGCCCCACATGTTTGGGGCACTGGGCGGCTGTTGGAGATCTGAGACCAGGCGCAGCTGTATTTATAGGGGCACCCCCCGGTAGGGGCGGGCGGAGAGGGGAGACGTGGACCCCGTAGGGACAGGGAGACCCAGTCTGATCACAGGGCAGAGCAGAGTGAAATTCAGGGGGCAGAGCTGCGGGGGGCTGGGAAATTCAGCTGGGGAAGGGGGATTAAAATGAAATGGCATTTCCACAGCTCTGAGGGGCGTTCCCTGCTCAGCACCAGGACCCCACGGTGCCAGGTGCTGTACACACAGTCCCTGCCCCAAAGAGCTGGCAATCCAAACAGACCAGGCCCTAACTGCAGAAGGGGACACTGAGGCACAGAGGCGGCAAATGACGTCTCCAAGTCCACACAGCGGCAGGGCTGGGAACAGAACCCGTCTCCTGAGGCTCACTTCATCTTCTCCCCCGCCCACCTTCTGGGCTAGATTCACGTGCCAGAAACACAGAAACAGCTACAAAGTCATTTCAGCGGCTAGACGGGACCTGGGTTCCACCCAGCCTGGCTCCTGGGGGGCAGACAGAAGCAATTCGGCCCTGGACTTAAACCCCTGGGTCGTGTCAAACAGGAGAACGCAGGGCGCATTAAAGATGAAACTGACGGGGTTACAAGAAGTAACGGAGTCACGGTTCTGCTTCCGTGCATTTGGAGCCAAAAACCAGAAGCCCTGGGGAGTCACACTAGGTTATCAAGCGCCACCGAGAGCAGGTCGTACGCCAGCAGGGAAAGGCTGTCGTTTCAATGCACTGCACAGCCAGCCTGTGGAACTCACCGCCACAGGATGTAGCTGACACCAGGAGCTGAGCAGGGCCAGACCTGCCCTTGGATGAGGAGAACCTCCAAGGCCAAAGGGGTTTTTAAAAACGAACCCCAAGAAATCGGTTATTCCACAACTGTCCACTAGGGGGCGTCCTCCCCCAGAGCAGCAGGCCTTGGCCACGGGCAGAGACGGGATGCGGGGGTAGATGGGCCTGTGGCAGGGCTGTGGTACAGCGTGAGCCTGTCGACCCCTTGCTCTCAGAGCCCCCAGCACCGTGTTCACAGCCCAGATAACTCAGCTCCATCCCCCTGTCAAGGGACCCCCCCCAAGCCCTGCTCCGTGGGGCTCTGCACGGACTCACACAGGCTTCCCTGGCCCACCAGTGTCTGGGGGTCCAGGCCCACCCCACAGGGCTCCTCTTCTCCCCCCGCGTCAGCCAGCAGCTGGGTTTTCTCCTTGTCGGGTCTAATGGGATAAATCTGGCCCCTGACTACGCAGCGTTGGTGTTTTTTGGTCAGAAGTCGTCCAGCAACACTACAAGGGACTCGCTAGCGGGAGCTCGGGCCCTGACCCCGCTAATGGGCAGAGTCGCCTTTCCACGACACTGCAATCAAATGCTGTGTGATTGTTTTATTCCCCCCACCCTCTCCTTTCTGCACCAGAGCTGCCTTCGAAACCAGGACCTGAACCGGTGCCGTCTAAAGACGAAATCCAGCAGTGAGACGCAACAGCAAATCCACACCACCACGCTCCAGCACTGGGGAGAGAGTCATTTACTCAGCCACCTTGTGCTTGAACAACTCCCACGATCCTCGTGGGAACAAGACGTGATGCTACAAAGCTCTCCAGTTTACACGGGTCTGTTCATCCCGCTCTGAAAAAGTGCATGGAAATTTACAAAGAGGTTTAACTCTTGCGTTAAACACAGGCTGGGCAGCTAAGACTAGGCCACACAAGGGACCCCGGAGCTCCCTGCCACAGTGAATCCTTGTCTTTCCTGCACTGTTCACTGAGCACGTTCAGGGCTCGTCCAGCACGGAAATCTCTGGGGCGGGGGGACAGGAGAAATTAGGCGAAGCGACGCGTAGCAGAGACCCGGCTGAACTCCCGGCCCGGTCGGGCAGCCTCGGCCATCCTGGGAAGCCGTCATGGGCCTTTCATTAACCAAACTAGAATGTAACGACTGGTAATAAATACAGCAGGTTAAATACAGCTGGGAAGGGGGTGATGGCGCCGGCCGAGTCTCCCAGCAGCGGAAAGCCCCTGTGCCCAGGGATTATTCTGGGGCGCTCACCCCAAGGGATCCGGGGTACCCCTGCCAGGGTGCACAGCTCCAGGCGTCTTGGGGGAGAGGCAGGGAATTGGGAGCGAGCAGGGCCGGCTCTCCTTCCTGCTGGCCAAGCACTGGGCCTGCTCACCACACACGATCCACCCAGCACCAGGGCCCTGGGCCCCCCGCCCCACAGGAAGGCCACGTGTTCTCCATGGCGGGGGAATCAGAGGGGGAGGGGGCCAGGCTCCTTCTCCCCCTCCCACACCGGTCAGTGGGGGACCCAGCAGCGAGGAGGAGCCGATCGGGGCTGCCCGGGGTTGGCAGAGCCAGAGGGGTGCCTGAGGCCAGATACTCAGGAGCAGGGATAGGGGCGCGCGCCCCTCACGCTGGCTGGCCCTGCTGGGGGGCAGAGGGCGTCTCCTCCCCCCCGTGGCACGTCCGGTGGGCGGAGGGGCCGGCGCGGCGCCGGAAGCTCTCCCCGCACTCGGGGCAGGGGCGGGCTCTGCGCCCGGCGTGGGTGCGCTGGTGGCGGCTGAGGTTGGAGCTCTGGCTGAAGGTCTTGCGGCAGCGGGGGCAGTGGAAGGGGCGCTCGCCCGTGTGCAGGATGAGGTGGGTGACGAGGTTGGAGCTCTGGATGAAGCTCTTCCCGCAGTCGGGGCAGCGGTAGGGCCGCTCGGCGGCGTGGGTGCGCCGGTGCCGGTTGAGGGTGGAGCTCTGGGCGAAGGCCCGCCCGCAGTCGGCGCAGGCGTAGGGCCGCTCGGCCGTGTGCACCCGCCGGTGCGTCACCAGGGTGGACTTGACCCCGAAGCTCTTCCCGCAGTCGGGGCACTTGTAGGGGCGCTCGCCCGTGTGGATGCGCCGGTGCCGGTGCAGGTGGGAGCTGTGGCTGAAGCGCTTGCCGCAGTCGGGGCAGCGGTAGGGCCGCTCGCCGGTGTGGGTGCGCTGGTGCATGACCAGGTGGGAGCTGCGCCGGAAGCGCTTGCCGCAGTCGGGGCAGCGGTAGGGGGTCTCGGCCGTGTGGGTGCGCTGGTGCCGGATCAGGTTGGAGCTCTGGCTGAAGCGCTTCCCGCACTCGGCACAGCCGTAGGGCTCCTCGCCCGTGTGGATGCGCCGGTGGGTGGTCAGGTCCGAGCTCTGGCTGAAGCCCTTCCCGCACTCGGGGCACTTGTAGGGGCGCTCGCCCGTGTGCACGGTCTGGTGCCGGATGAGGTGCGCGCTCTGAGCGAAGCCCTTCCCACACTCGGGGCAGGTGAAGAGTCTGTCCCCCGGGCAGGTTCTGGGCTGGGCCCCGGCCCCGTGGAGACCCGTGAAATCTGCCCCACCTGGTCTCTCCTCCGGGGCGTCTCCTTCCTGACGCCCGCAGGCAGCTCCCTGGGGGGGACGCCGGGAAAACCCCCCTCGGGAACTTCCTGGGAAGCTCCCGTCCGGTTCTGCTCGCTCCGGACCTTCCTGCACCGGATTCTCCTCATTCTCACTCGCCGCCCCCTCGCCTGCTGGATGGGGAGAGAATCCAGATGTGGGTCAGGCTCTGCTCAGAAAAGGGGAGGGCAAACCAGTAACCCAGGGCGAGAACGCTCCCTTTTGCGGCTGGGAATCTGCCCCTCGGGGACAGCCCCGAGCCGGGAGCCCCTGCGGGGTGCAAGTGCCCATCGAAAAGCAACATCTTGACGTTCCCAGCCCGTGCGGTGGGGAAGACGATTCATGAGGCTGCCGGGCTGCTTTCCTGAGCCTGCAGGCAGGCAGCCCTGGTGCCTGAGCTGCCCCCGGGGGCAGTAAAGGGAAATTGGCAAGAATCTGGTCAGTTTCAGGGTTGCCCCTTCCTACAGTTTAGGGCCACCCCATTCCCAGGCAGCTCCCAGCTGCAGGAGCAAACCCTGGCCCTCAGCCGCCGAAATCCAGCCACAGATTTAAAAAAAGAAAATAATCCCCAGCTCTGCCCTAGCCCTTTTCATCAGTGGGTCTCAAAGCGCTTCACCGAGCAGGTCAGGGCCATGAACCCCATTGTAAACAGGGGGAAACTGAGGCACGGGGCCGGGACTGTGACTAGCCCGAGGTCACCCAGCAGGCCCGTGCCCAAGCCAGCTCTCCGGACTCCCAGAGCAGGGTGGGATCCACTAAGTGACCCCGAGCAAGCCACGTGCCCTCGCTGGGCTGGTTCCCCTCCCGCCCTTTGCCCGTCCGGCCTCCTCGGACTGTGAGCTCTTCCATCCCTGGGGATTCGTGCAGCACCTGGCGCAGCGGGGTCCCAGCCCAGGAGTGCCGTGAACACACAGAACAGCAGCCGTGACTAATGCTGGGCGGCTCGCCCCTGCTTTCCAAGGCCGTTTCAGCGACTCCTCACCTGTACGGGCGTCTCTCGGGGTCTCCTCTGCCTTGAAGCCCCAGGGACTCGGGACCCCCGGCTCTGTGCCCGGCTCCATCCGGGGCAGCGCGTCTGGCCTGGGGATCAGAAATCCTGCTGGGGCGGGAAGGGAACAGCCGCGATCAGAGCTGGCCAGGCAGCCACACCACATCTGTTACGGAGAAGGGCCCCTGGTTTTCACTCAGCCCCTTTTCGGGCTGCGGGGACGGGGGCCAGGGCAGCCGGGCTGGCTTCATGCGGGGCGCAGGAGGGGGCAGGATGCCGGGCTAGATGGGCCCGTGGCTCTGAGCCGGGGTGCAGGGAGGGGGATACCACCCCAGGGGGCATTTTCTTGGCAGCAGCTCCTGGGGTCTCCCTGTCCCCACTGCAGGCACCCTGGGCAAGAGGGGGCGAGGGGGGGGGCTCTGTGGGGCCAGGAGGGGCGGTTCGGATTTTATCCCCCCGCCCCGCCCGTCGCTGCCTCCAGCCAGGGGAGAGAAACACCCCAGCGGACGCTGGTAGGGGTCTGTACCCTGCCCCACGGCTGGTTGGGGGTCTGCACCCTCCCCGCGCCCCTTCCAGCCCTCCCGCCCCGGGTCCCTCCATCACCTACCACCGGCGCTGCCCAGCGGCCGGGCCGGGGAGCGGGGACCCCGGGCTCCCCCCGCCCGCCCCACGGACCCGCACCGGGCGGGCAGCAGCGGGGCAGGGGCCGGGCCGAGCGGCGGACGGCCCGATGCAGCAGCCGGCGCTGACCCAGGAAGCCCAACCCCCGGGGCGGGACGGGGAGAGTCGGACCCGCCTCCCGCGGGCGGTGCCTGGTGGGGTCCCAACGCCCCGCTGCAGGATCCTGAACCACTAACCCAGGGGGTTTGGGCGCTCGCCTGGAAGCTCTGCCTAGCTCGCTAGGAGACTTGGGGCCGGCCCCGGCTGCGCTGTGGGGCTACACCCTGCCCCACGGGGGGTGGACGAGGATACACACCTTAGCACAGTGACACTCCGACCTCGGGGGTTCAGGAGCCAAATCCACACTCCATGGCGGTGTGAAGGGGCTGTTTCATGACCCTAGCGCCCTGCGCGTTTACACAGCGTGAACGGGGAGCGAGTTCGTTTATGGGAATTACTGGCGCAGCAAAGAAGGGATTCGTTTGCTGCGCTGATCACTTACCTGGCTAATAACACGGTAAAAGCGTCCGGACTGGTTCACAGCGTCGCCCGGTCAATAATTAACTCGCCTGCTGGCGAAATATCCTGCCCTGCCAAGAGCCGCATTACCCAGCATCGCTGCCTCAGAGACGCAGACAGGATGGGACGGGGGCCAGGCCCGGACCTGGGACGGACGGAGGCGTTTACACCAGAATCCAGGGGAGGGATCCGTAACTCAGCCCTCGAGCCACTTTCTTCCCCCAATTGGGAGCAGGAAAACCACACCCGCCCCTCAGAGCCAGGGCCCGGTTCCAGAGGCTGCGTTTCAAACCTGCCCCAGGCCCTTCCTCACACCCCTGGAGCGAGAGGCCGGGGCATTGCCTGGCCATTTTATTACTGAAATGACCGGACCGTTAAGCCAGACGTCAGAGAAAGGAACCCAAGAATGGTTCTGGGGGGCAACTACCTGTGGGGGTAACTACCAGGCTGCCGCTCACGGCCCAATCAGCACACAGCTGCGGCCCAGGGGACATCCTCAGGGCCATACAGGTGGTGAGCGTATTGTGTGGATGGAGCCCACACTGGTCCGTAGGCTGAGAACCACTGCGCATCCACCTGACAATCAACGGAGGCCGCCTCTCCCTCGACGGCCGAGACGCTTGTGCTCCCACATGCTATCACACAGGATAGGGCAGCATCTCTTTAAACAGCCCGCGAGCCGCTGGGGCGCTCACCGTGCTCCGTGCGTTAGCAGCTGCCAGAGCCCCGTGTTTGCGTGTAGGTTATTTTGGGCCCGGGTTATTCTGGCCGTGTACAGAGCAACAGACAGGACACACCCACTGCGTGATTTAGGGTCCCGCGGAGCTCCCCACCGCGATACCGTCTCCCTTTCAATGCGCCCCCAGATGCCCCGGCTGTCTGCATCCCCCTTCGCTTTTCACGTCTAACCCGCTCCTGCTATTTTAGCCGAAGGACAGAAACGCTTGAACGTCACCGCTCTGAATTTATTGAGCCGGCCCGTCCCTGAGCAGCTGAGATGCTGGTGATTCAGTGTGAGGCCGCCGAGCCCGCCCGCGCTCCGCCACATTTACGCTCCCAACTGGCTTGCGCCTGCGGATGTCTGTCCGTTTGCTCTGCTTATAGACAGAGAGACCAGATCAGAACCCGCCGTCCTCGTGATTTTAGGCTGGGAGTTGCAATCTAGGCGCCCGAATCCATGGCTCCGGGCACCGTGTGGCTCTGCTGGACACCCCCACCCTCGGCTGGGGCGGCTCAGGGACCGAGCCATCTGCTGTTTTCCACGGCATCAACCAAGCCCTGGCAGCCGAGGCTACTGAAGTCTCTCCAGACAGAACCGGCGCCGGGATGGGAACTTCCCAGCTCTGTCCGGTCGCTGCAACTCAGCTGGGTCCTGAGATCAGAAGAAACGTCTGTTCGGAGCCACTTCAGTCCCCGGCTGGCACCCCTCTGCACCCAGTGGTGGGGAGGGGCCGATCGGGGCTCTCTCTCCCCTCCACTTCACCCCCAGGTTGCTGGAGGGGGGGAGCCAATGGGGCTCCACTGTGCCGGGGGCTGCGGAGGCAGAGGTTCAGCGAGCACCTCAGGGCGCCTGTGCCCGGGTTCCCCAGGTGCTGAAGAGCCCCGGTGCCGAGGGTCAGTCTCCCACGTGCAGCCTCCAATGTGCCGTCAGGGCCGAGCGCTGAACGAAGCCTCTCCCGCACTCCGGGCACCGGTAGGGTCGCTCCCCTGTGTGGACCCGGCGGTGCCTCGCAAGGTGGGCGCTCCGGCCGAACCCCTTCCCGCAGTCGGGGCAGGGGAAGGGTTTGCGCCCCGCGTGGGCCGCCCGGTGCCGGGCCAGGTTGGCTCTCTGGCCGAACCTCTCCCCGCAGTCGGGGCAGCTGTGGGGCCGCTCGCCCGTGTGGGTGCGCCGGTGCGCGGCCAGGTGGGAGCTCACCCGGAAGGCCTTCCCGCAGTCCGGGCACTTGTGGGGGCGCTCACCCGTGTGGATCCTCCGGTGCCGGCTGAGCCCAGAGACCTGGCCAAAGCTTTTCCGGCAGACGGGGCACTCGAAGGGCCGCTCGGCCGTGTGGGTGCGCTGGTGGTCAATGAGGGTGGAGCTGACCCCAAAGCGCCTCCCGCATTCGGGGCACTTATAGGGGCGCTCGCCCGTGTGGGTCCGGCGGTGCTTGACCAGCTGGGAGCCGTGGCTGAATCCCTTCCCGCAGTCGGGGCAGCGGTAGGGGCGCTCCCCCGTGTGGGTGCGCTGGTGGGTGACGAGGTGGGAGCTCACCCGGAAGCCCTTCCCGCAGTCCGGGCACTTGTAGGGTTTCTCCTCCGTGTGCAGGATTTGGTGCCGGATGAGGTTGGAGCTGTGGGCGAACCTTTTCCCGCACTCGGGGCAGATGTAGGGGCGTTCGCCCGTGTGCACTCTCTGGTGCCGGGTCATGTCTGAGCTCAGGGCGAAACCCTTCCCGCAGTCGGGACACTTGTGGGGTCTCTCCCCCGTGTGGACAGCCTGGTGTCTGATAAGGTGAGCGCTCTGATGGAAGCTTCTCCTGCATTCCTGGCACCGGTACAACCTGTCTGCCTTGCTCGGACCCTCTGGGGTCCCAGAACCGTTCCCTTGGGGTCCTCCTGGTACCGTCCCATGTGGTTCCGCTTGCTCCGGATCCTCCTCCTCTGGATTCCCCTTCTCGCTCTCCCTCGCCGACCCGTCACCTGCAGGATTCAACGTGTTAAAGACCCCAGCCCGTCTGGGTGGGAAGCGGAACCCGAAGGGGGATCCCAGCACCACCTGCCTGAGTCTGCAGACAGACTGCCTGGCGCCGCTGCATGCTCCCAGCCTGCCCAGCTGCCGCAGAGCCGGACAATCGCGCAGCTGCGTCTGAAACCAGCTAGGATCCTACTGACCACTTAAAGCCCTCAGGGGAACTCTGCACCAATTCCTCACCTGTGCAGGCATCTCCCGGCGTCCCCCTCTCCTTGGCGCTCTGGGGGTCCGGGCCCCTTGGCTTTTCCCTTCCCTCCATGCGGGAGATCGCAGGGGATCCTGCCGGGATGACGGGAACAGGGGAGATCACTTGTTGGGAAGCGGATACAAAGCACATTCCCTCTTTTTAACGCCGCCCCCTCCCAGGGCTGTGCGGGCAGGGCCGGGGGCTCCCTTGGCAGAGCCTGGCCCTGGACCCAGCCCAGAGCCGGACCCACAAGCCCCAGCAGCTCTTCTCCATTGACCTGGCCAGTGGGTGAAACGCACACGCTCTGGCCGTGACCCACAGACCGGCCGTGATGCGCGCGGGACTTTCCCCAGGAGGCACCGCTGGGACGTGGGCGACGGTTCGCCGGACCGGGCGGGAGCAGGGGCTAAACCACGCGCTGCTGGGCCAGAAACCGGCTGGGCCGAGGGCTGCGCGGGACGGCTGATGGCCCAGCTCCACGGCGGCTCTGATCCGCCCGGTCCGGTCCGGTCCGGGGCAGGGCGAACCGTCCGTCTGCGGGTATTTACCACTGCCGGGAATTCATACCCGGGGGGGGGGACAGCGACCCCCGTTCGAGCCCCGGGGCTGCACCCCCAAGCGGGGAAACTGAGGCCAAGACAGAGTGCGTGACGTGCCCGAG
Organism: Emydura macquarii macquarii; assembly: GCF_026122565.2. Taxonomy (NCBI): domain Eukaryota; kingdom Metazoa; phylum Chordata; order Testudines; family Chelidae; genus Emydura; species Emydura macquarii. Next base: position 90,416 of record NW_027131421.1, read on the forward strand.
GAAGGGAACCCAGGCGTCCGGGCTCCCAGCCCCTCCCCCCGCTCTAACCCACTGGCCCCCCCCCAGAGCCGGGGGGAGAACCCAGGCGTCCGGGCAACCCCGGGGGCGGGGCGGCGGGAGGCTCGCAGGGGGGGTGGGGCGGACCCAGCCCCGGGTCGGTCGGTCTGTCTGTCTGTCTGTCCGAGGGGCGGGGCGGGGGCGGGGCGCAGTCACCGCGCGGGGCTGCAGCCGGGACCGGAGCGAAGCTGCAGCTGCCGCCAGCAGGGGCCGCGCCCGCCCGCGGCGCGTGTGTGACGTCACTTCCGCGCCCACCCGGCGCCGTAGGGATTGATTGACAGCCTGCACCAACATGGCGGGCTTTGAACTTCCGGTTCCGGGTGGGGGGGGGGCGAGGACACTGCACCAACATGGCGGGCTTTGAACTTCCGGTTCCGGGTGGGCGCCGGTCCAGAAGCGGATTTAGCGGATCCGGATTCGGATCAAACCCCAGCCCCGGTCCTGCCAGACGCCTCCTTGACAAGCCCCGTTTCCGCTCCGCAGAGGCGGGGTCGGTGACCCCGGCTGTGGCTCGGACGTGGCCTCTGTGCCGGGACCCGGCGGGACACGCTGCGTTGCTGCCCGGCAGGGGGGGAGCTGGTGCTGGGGGGGCGGGTGGGTTTGCTGCCCCCCCCCCCCCCCGATACACTCCTGGGACGGGGCCCCTCCTCCCTGGAGCAGCCCCTGGGTCCGTGCCACAAGCAAGCTCCCTGCCTCAGTTTCCCCTACTGCGCGGTCAATAACTCCAGCGAGGCGGAGGGGTGCTGCAGAGCCCCGCTGGGGGCGGGTTTATTGACCCCCCCCAGGCAGCTCGTGACAGTACAACGGGGGGCGTGTGCGGGGGGGCGCTGAGGTGTGGGGTTGGGGGCTGGGTGTGCCGGGGGCGGGGCATGGGTGGGTGCTGGGGGTTGGGTGCTCCTGGGGACCGGTGATGGCAGGGATGTGATGGGGGGAGGCTGGTGCAGCAGTGGCTGCTGGAAGCGGTTTCCATCCTGTCCCCCCCCCTCCCCCCTCAGGTGCAGCCGGGCAGGAGAATCTAGGCCCAGTTTTAGCCCCCGTGGCCTGAGTTCCCAGGGCTGGCCCAGCGTCAGGTGCACCCTGCGTGCTGGGACCCAGCAGGGCTGCAGGGCAGATCGGCCCCTGGCAGGAACAAACCGCGGAGAGATCCTGGCAGCCTGCCCGGCCCCCAGCCAGCTGCGCCAGACCCCAGCAGGGCCCTGGGTTGCATTTCACCCCCACCCCGGCTCTGCTGACTTGGCTGCAACCTCTCTGCCCCCTTCACTGCCGTCAAGTCCTCGATCGCTGCCAGGCCCATGGTTCTGGGCTGGGGTTCCACGGATCACGTGTCATTTTAAGATCCTTCTGGCTCCAAGCTGGCTTCCAGCGGAGGGGTATCAGGGCAGTTACGCTCGCTGGAAACCGGCCCCACCGTGCAGGGCAAGCTGGTGTGAAGTGAGGCCCAGTCTCCATGGACAGAGAACCAGGCAGGAGATTGCAGGTTCCTTCTCCCCCCCAGCCCAGGCCGGCAGGAGCCTCAGCTGCTCCGGGAGGGCTGAATCGGGGCTGCCCCTGCTCTGCCTGGGGCTCGTTAGGCCAGGCAGCATCACATAGGGTCAGCGATCAGCTCGGAGCAGCTGCTGCTGCCTCCTGACCCCAGAGCCAGGGCTACCGGACACAGCCAGTGGTGGGGAATCGGCAGAGGCATCATTCCCTGCCCCCAGCCTGGCCGGGGCGGTTACGTGGCCGCGTGGAGTCTCTGATGGGCGTCAAGGTGCACGCTCCAGCTGAAACTCTTCCCACACACGGCGCAGCGATAGGGCATGTAGCTGGCGTGGAGTCTCTGGTGGGTGACCAGCTGGGAAGTCACCCGGAAGCCCTTCCCGCAGTCGGGGCACTTGTAGGGGGTCTCCCCGGTGTGCAGTCGCTGGTGGATGACGAGGGACGACCTGTGGTTGAAGCCCTTCCCGCAGTCAGGGCAGGTGTGGGGCTTCTCCTTTCGGTGCGTCCCCTGGTGCTTGCTGAGGTTGCAGCTCCGGCTGAAGCGACGCCCGCACTCGGCGCAGGCGAAGGGCCGCTCCCCGGTGTGGATGCGCCGGTGCGTGGTCAGGTGTGAGTGTATCCGGAAGCCCTTCCCGCACTCGGGGCACTTGAAGGGCCGCTCGCTGGTGGGGGTGCCCTGGTGGGTGGCCACGGCCGCGCTCCCGCGGAAGCCCTTCCCGCACACGCAGCACGGGTAGGGCTGCTCGCCGGTGTGGACGCGCCGGTGGCTGGCCAGGGTCGTGCTGGCGTAGCAGCTTTTCCTGCAGTCAGGGCAGGCGTGGGGCCTCTCGCCCGTGTGGAGCCTCTGGTGCCGAACCAGGGATGATTTCACAGTGAAGCTTCTCCCGCACTCAGCACACGTGTTTGCCTTCTCTCCCGGGGAGATACCGGCCGTGACCGGCGTTCCGTCGGGGCTCACGCCAGCTTCTCCGTGGGGAGGGGATTCACCCCATTGCTTCCCTGCAGGGCTGCCCGGCCGCCCCTCGGGCCTGCACTGACTCTCATGGGCTTTCTCCAGCGCAGGTCTCCGAGAATCATTCCCTTGGGATAACCCCCTGCGCAGCTCTGCTTGCTCAGACCTCTCCTCCGGGGCCTCAGCCGCCATCCCGCCACCTGGCGGGGTAAAGAGAGACTCCAGACACGGGCCGGTCCCTGCGCTGCAGAGAATGAAGCCCTCTGAAAGGGAACAAACCAAAATTAGTGTCAGGGGGAGCAGAAAAATGGCAGTCGAATCCCCCCAAGTGTTGCCTGGAGGGCACCAGTTCAGCCTCCACTTCCCACGGCATCACGCAGAGGAAAGGCAGCGCCGTCGGGAGGCGGCAGGGTGGGTGGGAGCCAGGGTCAGCGTCTGCCGTGACACACCGGCTGGGAACAATCCCGGCCTGGCTGAGAAGAGGCAGAAGCCGGGGAGCTGACGGGACCCTGGGGGGCATCCTAGCTTCTGTTTCGCTCTCCATGGTTTTGGGGTCGGTTTTACCGAGGCCTCCCTCACCTACGGGGCTGTCTCTGGGGATCTCCCTCGCCTCCGATCCCTGGGAATCCTGCACCCCCGGATCTTCTCGTGCCAGCTGGGAGAGGACGTCGGGTTTCAAAATCGGGAATCCTGCTTGAGGGGAAGAAAGGAGGGAGTCGCGTATCAGTGACTAACCCATTCCCTGGTTTTCACCCAGCCCCGCCCTGGAACGGGGTGATCGAGACCTTGGGAGGAGCCGGGGACAGGTGTCTGCTGGGGCGTCAGGGATTGGCAGCGCCAGGGACTTGCTGACACTGACGCAGCGCTCTGGGTTCTGAGCCTGTGGAGGCCAGATTCCCCTCCAAGGACAGAGCCGGTCCCCAGAGGGAGGGGAACGGGGACTGGACGGGAGTGTGATACAGACAGCTCTGTGGGTGGGGCGGATTAGTATCTCCATTCTGATTCTGGGGGGGAAAGTCTCACACGGGAGTAGAGGGGACCAAGGGGAGTACCCTGGCCACAAACCAGGCCAGCTCGAGTACCCGCGGGGGCAGGAATCCTTACCCAGCGAGGCCACCGTCTCGTAATTCTCCCGCATGACGCCCCAGTAGAGGGCCCGCTGAGCCGGGTCCAGCAGAGCCCACTCTTCCCTGGTGAAATACACAGCCACCTCCTGGAAGGTCACCAGCCCCTGGAACGAGAAGGGTCCCCTGCTCAGCACCCATGGCCCCTGTGGCAACCCCAGCAGACCGGCCACGGGGACGGCTGGGAACCCCCCATTCCTCACAGACCACAGGGACCTTGTCCTGGGAATGGCAGGAAATTTCAGCCGAATTCCAGCTCCGGTTTCAGGCTGGATGTGATAATGAATGTGAACAGGGCCCTGGTGTCCACACGCTGCCTCCTCGGAGCGGCGGAAAACAGCATCCTGGGTTTTGCCTCCTTTTATCGTCCTTTGTCTTCCCTGCCCTCCTCCGGGGCTGCCCCCCAGCCCTGGCAATCCCCTACCTCAGCTGGCTCTGCTGCAGCCATTTCACTTCCCCGGCCCTCGGGTGCACGGGCCGGCCCGGAGCGAGCCATGGCCGTCATCCCGCTGCCTGTCAGGGCGAGAAGAGCGATTTCAGTCCATTTCACAGCAAGGACTCCCTTCGTCCCGCCGAGACTAGGGAGCCAGGACCCACAAGCGCAGAGATGCTCCATGAAAGGGGGGTGCCCCCACCATCCACCCTCAACCTTCCCCCTCTGGGGCAAACCCCACTCAGGCAGGGGTGGTGCCAGTCCCACTAGCTGCATGGGGACCCCGGCACCCCAAGTAGCAAGGTTCCAGGCTGTTTATTGATACCGAGCCTGTGTCTTTAGTCAGTGAGTGTGTCCAGCCGGGCCGGCAGCCTGGGTTATTGCCTGAATTCAGCTTCTGGTTCTGGCGTTTCGACGGGTCATGGCGAGGTTTTCGTCAGCATTTCATTCGCTTTCCATCACTTGACATTTCACAGTTGCTAAAATGATGGGGTTTGTGCATTTTTAATAGTTTGATTCCTTTCACTTTTCACAGCTATGGGAAATTGCGGCGGGGAGGGGGTCAGACAATTCTTTAAGGACAGTAGATGTTGAGAATCAGAGAGTTACAGCCCGACAACTGTTAACACACACATTGTCAGCACACACACAGCCAACAGCCGTGGACCACGCTGTAAATCAGGTCTGCAGCAGCGTTCTTCTTACCTGGCCGTGCGGTTGGCTGGAAATCTTTGTTCTCCGGTTTGCACGCAGGCGGGGTCGCGTTTACCGACGTGTGCCCATAATCAAACCCTTGCAGGCCGGGTAAGGCAGGGGGCGACGGGATATTCCCAGGGTCCTTCCTGGCCTGAGGATCTATGAACAAAGGGGGCACAAGAGGGTGCTGAAAAGTGAGAGGTGAGTTGCTGAGTGAGGGGTTTTAAACCTCCCACCCCATCCCCCGAGCAACCCTGCTCCAGGCCTCCCAAGCCAGCAGCTGTTCTAATGGGTGAGACAGACACACCCCAGAGCTGGCGGCAGCGACCGGCTCCCCCATGGTACAGCCGCTTCCCTCCCTGACTCCACCAGCCCAGGGGACAAAGGGGAAACCCAGCCCCCCTCGTGCTCCCCGCAGTCCCACCTGCCCAGCGCCCCTGGGGCCAGTCCCAGCAGGGCTGCATCAGTCGCCCTGATGCCACGGGGATGGGACACGCTGCTTGGGGATCCCGGCCTGGACCTGCAGAGGCGTCGCCTTGCCCGGCGCCCGGCGCTGTCCGTCACCCGCAGCTCCCGGCCCAGCAGCTCCCGTGGGCACAGCCGGGCGCTCCCCGCCGGCCTGCGGAGCAGTGGCTCGGCTCAGCCCGGGCCGCCTGCGAATGCAGCAGCCTCTGACCCAGGAAGCCCAACCCCCAGCCGCTGCTGGAGCCGCCTTCCTCCGGAATCGGAGATGTGGGGCTGGGACCCACTAGCCCGGCCCCCTGCACCCCGCCCCAGCTGAGCGGGGTCTGTCCAACCTGGGCTGAAAAACCGCCCGGGCTGGGCCGGGCCAGGGCCTCCCGCAGTCTGTTCCCAGGGTTGCGCAGTTTTTCCCAATATCCAGCCTAAACCTCCCTGGCTGCCCAAGAGGCCCCCCCAAGAGCCTCGCTCCTCGTCCTCTGTGTGCCAGCCCCGAAGGGATCTGACGGCTGCCCCCAGCCCCCCCCCCCCCCGCCTCCCCCTGCCTGCTTTTCCCAGGACTGAGCAGGCCCCATGTTTTTAACCTTTCCGCCTAGGTCAGGGTTTCCAGCCCTTTCGCCTCTGCTCCTCCGGGCTGGAGAGAGACCGGCCAGACTCCGTCTCTCCTCCCTGAACCGAGAGAAACCTCCTGAGCGCAGGAACCAGAGACAGGGGCCCTGGCCCCGTCATACCTCACCGCAGGCTGACCTGGTTCCCGTCTCGGCCTCGGGCTGGCCTCTCCCACCTGCCTGTAGGCCCCGGCGGCGCTGGGCCCATGGCCCTGGCTCTGTGACACATCATGTTTTCTGAAACTTTTACTGTCAATTTCCATAGTTCACCAAGCACTGAAATCTCCCTGACCGGCTGAGAAAACCTGGGAGGGGATGGAGGGGAGAAATGGGGGAAAGACGCGACTAGGAGTGAAGGGCTCATTTGCTGGAATGATCCCCTCAAATTGCTTTGCAGGAATGAGAGAAACCCCCGATGCAGAGAGGGGGAAAGGCAGGCGCGGCCCCTCTACACAGACCACCCCTCAGCAGCAGAGACCGGCCAGTGCTGGCCGCTCACGCCCTCTTCGGATGCATCTCGCCCGGCTTCTCCCACCGCTTCTGCTTATTTCACCAGCCCTGGAGTTTAGTCAAGTCTGAGCAAGTCACGCGGGAAAATAAACTCACTTCTTCCCGTCCATCGGCACCGCACGTGGGCAGGGAAGGGCTGAGAAACCTCTGAAATTATCGGGGTTCCTCTGTACCCCACGCCCCAGGGGGGCAGCAGGAGGCCCGCTGTGCTGCGGCTTGCAGGCTAGCACTGTAGGTGTTAGTGTGGCCATGTGGGCCCCAGCCCTGATGTGCCCTCAGACACGCGGCTCAGGTAGGGGGATTTACTGGGGTTGGCGGCAAAGGGGGACGGGCGCAGATCCCCCAGCACAGAGGCCGAAGCAGCTGCCGTTCCAGGTGAGCGACAGCGGCTCCGGTTTGGGTCCCGCGGGCAGCCCAGTGGAGAGTGGGGGCTCGTCAGCCACGTGCCAGAGGCGCCCACTCCAGTCCAGCCTCTATTCCCAGGCTAGGCTCGGCGAGCGACTCTCCTTGGGCCCCCTGGCGCTGGGTCTCTGCCCAGCCGCTGCTGCTCCCCGGCAGGCCCCCTGCTGACCTGCCCTCGGCTGGGGTCCCCCAGTCCCAGCCGGTTCCACGTGCGGCTCTGGCACCATTCCTGGGGTTCTCTCCAGCTCCAGCTGCCACGTGGCTCCTGTCCACCCCCAAACAGAGCCCGGCCACCCTCTGGCTCAGGGCCTTTCCCCCGGCTGGCCTGTGCAAAGGGAAGTGCAATCAGGAGTGGGAGCTGATGGGAACCGTGGAAAGGGACGTGCAAGAGGCAGCTGCTTTTCAGATCTGTCACCCCTCCCTCCTGACCTGGGATTTAAGCATCAATCCTGCCTCCCTCGGGAAGCCAGCCACTCTGACTCCAGACTCTGACCCTGCATGACACACTTTGGTGACGGCAGTTTCACGTAGTGAAAATCACCCGCCATGAGCCTCCCCTCTGGGTGAATTTTTGGTCTCTCGGGCAGGGTGAGGACTGGAGAATCCTGGGGAACACCGGGGCTGTATTAACCTTTACAAATCTAGTGGGACCGACCAGTCGACGACATAACGGGACAGTGAGAATCAAGTCTCAGGGAAGGGGACAGAGCATACGAAGAATCGGAAGGGCTGCAGGAATTGGAGAGCCGTGAAAGAAAGAACAGATGGTGTGCGCTGTAAACGAAGACCCGGACTGCGCTGCAACGCTTTGGAACGATGCTCATTCTTTCAGACTAGCACCGTTTGGGATGTTCTGTGTAGACGAGCTAACCAGAGACACTGCCTGGTGCAACATCAAACAGACCTTAACGCAGACGGGCCCTATAATGTTCAGGGTGGAAAAACGATCAACACCGGTACAGCGTGTGAAACCCCCCCCCTCGGTTTGCCTGTTAACAAATGCACAGGACACCGAGCGCGAGAACGAAGGGGTTGTGTATTCTGTTACGTCGATAAGAACGTGGTGTGGTTTAAGGCTCTTCCATTTCAAAGCCACTCCGCATACCAAAATGACGGATGGACAGCTCTTTGCCCAGTCTCCCGATTACTGGATCTGGGCCCGGTCCCAGTTAGATCAGATAAACGGGGTTCTGCTGCAGCCCTGGTCCCTGGGGTTCTGGTCATTACATCCAGAGACCGAGTGGGACCCGTTGGGTTTACGATTCATAGAATCATAGAAGATGAGGGTTGGCAGGGACCTCAGGAGGCATCTAGTCCAACCCCTGCTCAGAGCAGGACCAACCTCAGCTAAACCGTCCCAGCCAGGGCTTCGTCTCGGCCTGCGCGAGAAGCTAGTCAAGTTATTCTCAGTCACGACTGTTCTAAAGAGTGCGAGACAAACCAGGCGGAGGCTGAACGGCGACGGATGTGGCACAAGCGCTGGCTGTGCTTGGGCTGAACTTAATAAATAAGAAAATGGGGGAATGACGTAACTTGCACCGAGCCTGTCCACGTGGAAATAAACGTCATCGATGGACGTAATAGGAGGGGCTGCGCTGGGGCTGGGCCGCCCACCCTTCCCTGTGTGGGGCCTTAAAGAGAGAGACTTTGGGGGGAAATACCCAAAAACCCAGCGGGATCTACTGGGGCGAGTTTCACCCTCCTGACTGCCACCGACCATCTGCTGGGACCCCTGGCCTTCATCACCCTGATCATGAGAAACCTCCTAACCAGCCCGGGCCAGAGAGCGGGACCCGGAGGACATCAGCACCTCTCCCAGCTCCCGCTGAATCCCAAACAGCGCCTGGGATGAAACAGGATCGGACTTTAACAACAGTAACAGCAGCAGCAGCTCCAATTTCTCTCCCCGCCGAAGGTCTGCTCTTCCCCAGTCTCTGGCGCCATCCAGGAGACGGTCAGACAAGGGGGTTTTCCTTTGCAGACTCTCTCCAGGACCAAGGCTGGCTCAGTACTTTACATTTCAGAGGCTTTACCTGCTTTCCTGTCTCTTGAGTACCAGGTTAACGGGCTGTTTGCCGTGGTGCCGAGGTCTCTGCACGCTCACCCCGACCCAGGTTTGACGCTGTTTAGCGGGGGCAGCGGCTGGGTTAGGTTAATGCCTACGGCCCATCCATTCCATCAGCGTTAACAGCCCAGGCCTTTGCCGCAGAGATTTCAGAGATGCCAGGGAGCCCGTGTGCCATTTAAAAGTCTTTTGAGAGCAGAGCCCGGCCCACGGGTCCAGCTCCAGGGCTGGGAGTCAGGGAGGTTTCCCTCTGTCCCTCCCACTGTCAGGAAGAGCTGGTCAGGGCGGCCGGTGAGCTGCAGAGCCGGAGGAGTCGCCGACCAGCCGCCTCCAGAGGCCGGCGAGCCAGGCAGGGGCCTAGAATGCCCCGGGGAGTCAGTCCCCTGCGTGGAGCCGCTGGTGCACCAGCAGGTTGGCTCTCTGGCTGAAGCGCTTGCCGCAGCCGGGGCACTGGTGGGGGCGCTCGCCCGTGTGGGTGCGCTGGTGGGTGAGCAGGTTGGCGCGCTGGTTGAAGCTCTTCCGGCAGCGGGGGCAGTGGAAGGGGCGCTCGCCCGTGTGCAGCACCTGGTGGGTGAGCAGGTTGGAGCTGCGGTTGAAGCTCTTGCCGCACTCCAGGCAGCGGTAGGGCCGCTCGCCCCCGTGGGTGCGCCGGTGCCGGTTGAGGGTGGAGCTCTGGGCGAAGGCCCGCCCGCAGTCGGCGCAGGCGAAGGGCCGCTCGGCCGTGTGCACCCGCCGGTGGTTCACCAGGGTGGACCGGACGCTGAAGCGCTGCCCGCAGTCCGGGCACTGGTGGGGGCGCTCGCCCGTGTGGGTGCGCCGGTGCTGGGCCACGTCCGAGTTGGTGCGGAAGCCCTTCCCGCAGTCGGGGCAGGGGCAGGGCCGCTCGCCGGTGTGGGTGCGCTGGTGGGCCAGGCGGTGGGAGCTGCGCCGGAAGCGCTTCCCGCACTCGGGGCACGGGTAAGGGGCCTCGGCCGTGTGGCTGCGCTGGTGGATGATCAGCTCCGAGCTCTGCCGGAAGCGCTTCCCGCACTCGGCGCAGTGGAAGGGCTCCTCGCCCGTGTGCAGCCGGCGGTGGCTGACCAGGTCCGAGTTCTGCCGGTAGCTCTTCCCGCAGTCCGCGCACTGGTAGGGCCGCTCGCCCGTGTGCACCGTCTGGTGCCTGATGAAGTGCGAGCTCTGCGCGAAGCTTTTCCCACACTCGGGGCAGGTGTAGAGTCTCCCCGGCCGGGCCGTGGCGGCTTCACTCGGGTCCAGTGCGTCGCCCCCACAATGGGCAGATTTACCCTCCCGCTCCTCTGTAGCGTTCCCGTGCTGGTCCTCTGACCCGCGCTGCCCCTCGGCGGCTTTCCCCAGCTCCGGACACCGGGGAACGTCCCCTTCGGATCCTTCTGGCAGCGTCCCATTGGTCTCCTCCTCCTTCCCACGCGCTGGAATAAAGAGAGAACCCAGACCCCCGTCACTCCCTGCGCCTGACACCTCAGAGGAAAGGGAACCAGCCTCAGGTGCAAAACATCCCCTCCCTGTGACTCTGCCCCCGGTGGGAGGAGAGGCCCCGAACCAGGAACTCCACCCAAATTCAGGCTGTCATGTGGCCGCTCTGCCTTCCTGAGTCTGCAGACAGGCACCTCGGGTGCTGCTCAGAGATTGCCCCGGCAGCAGGAAATTCCGACCACACTGGCCGTTTTCAGGGCTGCTTCCCCTGTGGGCTGCTGCGCCCCTGACACGAATCAGGTCGATTTCACTCTGCCAGCACGGCAGGCTCTCGGAGCAGCAGCACAGAGCCATTCCCAGCGCAGGGGGGAGAGATGAGATGGTCCAGGGGTGGACGGACGGACGGACAGCTAGTGCAGGATCTAGGGATGAGACCAGCTACACCCCCTTTGCTGTAGCTGCTGTGAGTGGCCCCCACATTTCACACCCCCCAACCGGCTGCGGGTCTCCCCGGCGCTTTGCAGGCGTCCCGGCTTCGCACACGGATGTCCGTGGCTTAGAAACGTCCTTTAAGAACGACACAGCAATTCCCAGAAAGTAGCTGAGCCAGCGGGAGAGCGACCTCAGCCCAGATCAGACGGGAAATCGGGCACGCGGGCGGGCACTCACCACCAACGGCCAGAAACTGGCACCCAAAGAGTCCTTGGGCACCGGCTCTTGTCTCCCACCCCAGCTGCTTAAACACCCTCCTCAAGTCACTCCTCCGCCTCCGGAGTCCGGGGCTCTCTTCCCAGGTCTGCCATGTCCTCTGCCAGCCCTCTGTGTCCCCTTGTGCCCTCTCTGTCACCCGGCCGGTCTCTGGAGCAGGGGCCGTCTCTGAACACAGTGGGGTCCTGACGCCGGCCAGGGCTTCCAGAGCTCACCTCATAACCCTGGTTATCATTAGTAAGGTGCAAAGGGGGTTAAAGGTAAACCAGCTGGCCTGTTTTACCAGAGGGAAACTGAGGCACACAACTGGAGAAGGTGGTGGCGGAGTTGGGAACAGAACCCAGGTCAGGCCCTGACCCCTGTGGCTCGCCCTACTTGCACACACCCCAAACGTGCGTGGAGAGGCCGGTTGGGTTTTAAACTAAGCTGATCTCCTGCTTCTCCATCACTGAAGACAACGTAAGGCCCCAGCTGCATTTTCTCCCGACCCCCCCCCCCCCCCAAGAGCTTCCACCCGCGGGGAGTCACCCACGCCCGGCTGCCAACCACCCCTTCCCGCGTGGCCTCTCCGCTGTTCTGGGGGGGGGGTCTTTCCCACGGGAACAGGGCAGACAGAACCATTCACAAACGCAGAATGAGGCCGAGAGGGGGGACCGCACCGGGGACGACTTTAAACCTCCCCCGGCTGGAACTGCCGAGGATTTAAAGCCCCCGGCCGAGAAACTCACCCCGGGACGGTCCCTCCGAGCCGGTTTAAGCGATTCCTCACCTGTGCGGGCGCCGCTCGGGGTCTCTCTTCCCGCGGGGTCCCGGGGGGCCGGGAGCCCCGGTTCTGCCCCCGGCTCCATGCGGGGCAGCCCGTCCGGGGGGCAGGAACCTGTTTGCTCCGGGGGACGAGACGGGCCGGGGAACCCGGGCTCGCCCCGCGGACCCGCTGCCGGGATGCAGCGGCTCGCAGTGACCCAGGAAGCCCAACCCCCGGCATGCGGAGCGGAGCCGCCCCCGACCCGCCCCCGACGCAGAGGAGAGGCTGGGCCGGGCCCCGAGCGCGTCTACACGCCATTGTGGAACCAGGCTCCGCTCTGCTCTGCGGCGGGGCCCCCACGAAGCCCCCCAGGGGGGGAACAGAGACGGGGGGCGCTGGGCAGGAGAGCTGAGTGTTGCAGGGGGCTCCAGGAGGGCGGTGGGCGGGGGGGGGAGACTGGCGGTCGTGCTGCTTCAGCTGCCGGGCTCCACCGATTCCTCCCCCCCGCCCCAGTCCTGGGTACCCGGAGATCCCCCTTCCCTGGCGGCAGGCAGCGTCCACACGGCAGCCGCCGCTGCTAATATGGTCGGGGCGCAGAGCGGGGCCTGTACAGGGGAACGGGCCCGCCGCACACAGACCCGCGCTGGGCGGCGGGGCTGCCCCACCCCGAGCCATGGGGCCGGGAGCGGGGACCCTTGACTAGGAACGGCTGAATCTGGCCCAACACCGGGGGTGATTCGGAGCACCGGATCGCTCAGGCTGGGCTCTTCCTCCGCTGCTTCCGTCTGTCTATTGCCTTCCCCTTTCCTCCCCCCGCTCCCAGCTTTCTGCCCTGCCCCATTCCCCGCCCCTCTGTGTCGGGGTCGCTCCGGGTCCCCGCTGCTCCGGATCGAGTCCCGTGCAGAAGCGGAGGGAATCTGGTGCAGGGACATTTCGGGTGGGTTTAAAACAGCGACGTCATCCATCGCCCCACGGCTGTGCCGACCCCTGCATCGTCCATGGTAGGGGGGCTGCTGGGCCCGGCCCGGCCGTGCAAAGCCAGACTCAGTTTCCCCCGTGGGGCGGGGCGGGCCGGGCCGTGCGGAGCCCGGAGGGGGCAGCCGGAGGCAGGGGCGGGCCGGAGCTGCCGCACCCCGGCACCAGCCAGGGCGGCCCAGCTGCACCGTCCCGCCGCCACTTTGAGCCCGGCCAGGGAGCCGCTGGGGGCACTTGCGGGCGGACGAGCTGAAGCAGAGTTGGGGGGCGGGGATGGGGGGGGGGGCCCGAGCTCTTCCCGGAGGAGGGGCAGAGGCAGGGCCCGGAGCGGAGCCGGCACCGCTTTCCTCTCAGCCCCTCCGCCGGGAAGAGGCTGGCGCCAGCCCAGGTCTGTCCCCGGCCGGGCCGTCACCATCCAGCCCCCCCCCCCCGCCATTCCTCGGGCTCTGCTTCAGCCCCAGGTACTGACTGGTCCCTGCCACGCCAGGCCGCGGATGAGCCGGGCCGCCCGCCCCCGCAGGCACGTAGCCGCTCCCTGACCCCGGCCCGGCGCCCTGCGCCCGCTGGCTGGAAACGCGGGGCCTCGGACTCCGAGCGCCGCCAGCTCCCTCGTCCTCTGCTCGGATCGGCCCGGCCTGGCCTGGGCAGCACCTCCGCGGGGACTCGTCCCTGCATCAAACACCCACGCGGGGAACGAGACACTGAACAGTAAAACCCAAGGAAAGCCGCAGCTTCCACACCGCAGCCCGGCGTTAAAGGGTCACCGGAACATCGGAACATCTCGGCTCCGTTTTCCACCAGCGCCTTCCCCCGGGCCATGCTCGCACCGAGCCCGGCAGGGCTGCAGCGCCGGGGGCAGGTGCGGGGCGCACGGCGCGAGGTCCCGGCCCCGCTCCCGGCTCCAAACCCGCGTGGAGCAGCGAGCGCGGCAGGGCGGCGCGGAGTTAAAGGCGTGCGTTGCAGAGGCGGTGTGAACGGGCCGGACCGGGAGAGCTCGCCCGAGGGTTTCTGGCCTGGGGTATAAAGCGCAGAGCAGCACCAGGCTCCGAGCCGGGCTGGAAACAGAGAATCCGAACCCGCAACGCGCCGCATTCCCGGCGAGCAGCTCGGCACTGAAGCGTTGCCATAAGCAAAGGAAGGTCCCAGCCCCAGGCGCGGTCACTCCGCACAGCAGCTCGGTCCGTCCCCAGGCCGCTCCCCGGGGGCACCGGGCCCGGCCCCGGCGTGGGGTGGACGAGGCAAGCCCCGAGCCCAGCTCCCCGCTCCCCAAACCGCCCCGTGCAGCGCAGTTCGCAGCCGCGCAGCGCAGGGATTCCAGCGCTAGGACATGAGGATGCTGGTTACACCGGCCGGGCGCGCAGTGTGACGGGCGGAGTCCCGGGACATCCCGGCACAAGGTGCGGCTCAGCGGGGCACAGAGCGCGGGGGGGTCGGGGTGCAGTGACCGGACAGGCGGGGTACCCCGGAGCGGGGACAGGTGTGACCGGTAACTGCAGGCGAACAGTGACGGGACCAGCGCTTACACTGGATCTCATCCTCCACTAGGCCAAGAAGCGATACTGGGGACCCCCCCCCCCGCTCCGCAGCCCCCTGCGCCCCCCGATTCCCCCCGCTACCCCCGCCCCCGCTGCACTCACAGCCCCGCTCCTCGGCGGCCGATCCCGGCCCCGAAACGGCTCCGCCCCGAGCAGGGGCAGCGCGGGCCCGACACACGGAGCTCGGCCCAACCCCGGGGAGTTCGGTTCATCCCGCGGGGCTCCGGGCCCGGGCAGCCGCCGGCCGCTCCTAATCCGTGTGATCCCGCAATCCGGCGGGCACGGGCTCCGTTAACCCTCGCAGCGACACGGGGCCAGGGAACCACCAGCGCCGGGCCGCCGCGAGTGTGAGCAACCGGGGCAGGACGCGGCTGGGGGAAGAGGCGCCCGTGTAAACGGAGCCCCGAGTATCGGGACTTTCCCTCCGGAATCAGGAGATCGGGTCACCGCCCCGACCCCGAGAGCAGCTCCAGCGTTCACCCGGCGGGCGTCGGACGAGTCCGGCCTGAGCCCTGCCCCGGTCCGAGCCCTGCCCCTCCGCCCTGCTCCGGTCTGACACCGGCTTCGGCGCTGGCTCGGGAACCCCGGGGGGGGGGCGCTGGGAGCGGAGTCACAGCGCGGTCAGATTTCTGGGGGCGGCCGGGGGGGCAGGGCTCAGCGCACAGAGCGGAGCAGCGGGGATGAAGGACAGTGAAGCGAGACCGGAGCCGGATCGCGGCAGAACCGGGCTCGGATGACGTCAGCGCTCCCGCAGGCGGTCCCGGGTTTACACCGCACAGGCGGCGGGCACAGCGCGTTTCCGAGCTGTTTCCTTCGGCCGGGCCCTGCTGTGAATATCGGGGCGGGGAGCCCCGAGGGGGCAGCCAGGAAGGTTCGGTTCGGTTCGGTTCTTGTACCTGCCGGTCGCAGCGGTGCAGCTTCTCACACACGAGTCCCAGTGTCCCCGAAGCGGGGTCACGCTCGGTGCCGCGTGTAGCCCGATGTCGGGTGTATTCGCTATTTACTGGGGTTCTAGGCTCCCCGTTGCTCTGAGCAGGATAAGGAGGTTCTCGTCCCTGAACCAGGCTCCAGCAGTTTTACAGGGACCGGCTGCAGAGCGGGAAGGTTCGTAGTCACAACCAAATGTGTGTAGTTGTATACGTTTTAGTAAGACAACACAAAACGACAGACACAGGAGTGAGAGAGAGAAACTGAACAACGAATGGACAATGGATCAGACAACCTGAATTGTCGAGCCTCCCCGGTACATGGATTTCTACCACGTGCTGTGGATTCACACTCACACCTGCCCCAGGAGCTGGTTGAGAGATGTCTGGGTCCTCAGCCCTTGAGCAGAGGGGTGTAGCAGGCCCTGCTCAGAGCTAAGCACCACACGACTCAGACTGACACCACAAATAAGACAGTGTCAACGAAGAAGAAAACTTCACACTAACTAAAGAAACTTCAGATCGAT
>NW_027131422.1:0-10496 GCF_026122565.2 Emydura macquarii macquarii
ACCCCAGGCACTGGGTGAGGTGAGTTCTAACTCATGGCAGAGGGTGCCTGGCTAGGTGAGGCTAGGTGTGGGGGAGGGGTGCAGTGGTGGCCATTGGGGCCCTTGGAAAATCGGGATCCCCCAGCAGAAGACCTGCAAGGCTAGCCTAGGGACCCGCCAGGTAAGGGCAGGGGGAAAAGCCCACCTGGGGAAGCGAAGCTGGACTGAACCACTGGGCGGGGAAGAACTAAGCCCTGGAGACCCATGGCAGAAGATGTAAGGGGGGGGAAGCCCTGGAGGGGAAGGGAAACCCAGGCCCAAGCCTTTTTTTCCTCTTGGGTTGACATGGTGGCCAGGTCATAGAAGAGGTTGACGTGGTGGCCGGCAGCCGCCACTCTAACCAATAGGCCCCAACTCCTCTCCCAGAGCCAGGCGAGAACCCAGGTTTTTGGGCTCCCATCTCCCACACTCTAACCACTAGCCTCTGGGCAGAGTGGGGGTGGGGCCTTGGGGGGGCCGGGTAATAGGGCACCCACTGGCAAAACCAAAAATGTCAGCACTGCTTTGCAGCCCCCCAGAGATCCTTCCTGAGCCCCCTCCAGAGTTCTCCCCATTTCACTCTTTTTCTTTTCTGAGAGCCCTCAGGTTCTCGCCCCCTCTCTGCCCCCAGGCCAAGGCTGCGGCTGCTGCTGTGAGATCCTGGGCTGCTGCTGGGCTGACACCCCTGGGATGTGCTGAGCGAGGGGCCAGCAGGGGCTGGTGAGAAACAGAAGGAGAAGCAGCCTTTGCATCCAGCAGAACAGCTTCATAAATGAGCCGGGATCAGCCGGGGGCGAGGACAGAGGGACAAAGGTGGCTGGACTCTTTGAAGCTCCGCCCACAAAATAATCTCTGCCCGTGTGAGTCACCAAAGGAGACACCGTGGCCTGTTCACAGTAGATGGTGCATTGTTCAAAACAGGACGGTGTTGCTGATTGGCTCCAAGAGCTCCTTGGGCCCGGCTCCCCTCCTGGGGCTAGAATATGTCACTGAGCTCTCTGGGCCTGGCCTTCCTTTACTGGTAACAAGATAAGGGGTGGCATCTTCCAAACATCACCCGCTAGGGGCACCGGCAGGAGGCGTCACTGGCAGTAAATGGTGCTGAGCTGTAACTCTCCCTCTCCGATCTCACATGGAGAACAAATTCCTTACCATGTTGAGATTTAAAATACCGTCCCTGGGCACCTGAGCTCACCCTCCCTGAGGGATTGGGGCAGTTCACATCTCTCTGAGCTGCTGTGCCCAGCTCTGCATCCCCTACACGTGAGTCACATTTTTTGAGGGTTTCTTCACAAGCAGAACAGCTGGACACTCAGTTTAAAAATAACAAAAGCTGAGATCCTGGAGAACAAGGCAGTCGCTTCGGAGAAGTGCCAGAACTTCCTGGCTGGTTCTGAACCCCGTAAGTGAGCACAGAGGCTTGGGCCTGGTCTGAACCTAACCACTTAGGTCGCCCTAGCTACTTCGCTGCAGCATCGTAGCTGTGCTGCTGAAACATCTGTTCCCTGTCATCTCTGTGTTCTTGGGGATCCAGGGCACAGTACCCAGCATGTCTGTCTCGGGAAAGACTCTCCTCCTACCCCCCAGCCTATGCTTGAACCAAACCTGATCAGAAGAAAGACTTAGAAAAAACAATAAAAGGCAGTGGGAGACACACCTAAACCAAGGGTGACAGGATTAAGGCAACTCCCCTAGCCTCATTTGCATCGGAGATGGGACAGGGAGGCATCTCCATTAGCATTCAGAATGGAGACCAGATTCCAGTGCACAGACTGCACTGAACTCTGGGACCAGAGAAGCAGCGGAGCACGGCATGATGGGGGATCTCTGCTCCAGATGTTAATGAACCCATCCCTGCACACACCCAGCTCAGCAGTTATCGGACCAATACTAATAATGAACCCTCTATTGGCATCCAAATACTGAATCGGCCTAATTGCATTGTAAGCTCCCTCAAAGGAATATGGCCCATATCCAGGAATTATTAGTTCTTATTGTCCAGTCCAAACAAAATAACTCTAGTATACTCCCTTGAGTTTACCCGTAAACAAATCTAGTGTTTCTCCCTGGAACCATTGTTGTTTCCCTACAAAAACCTCTACCCAAGCTTCTCAACTTTCTGTTCTGATGCCTGGATCCAAAAGCTGCATCAGTTCCACCAACGCTTCACCTTTTCCTATCTGATCGTGTCTCCGGCACTCCGGACCTCAGGTACAACAACCACCTTGGAACCTCGACCGGTTCAGACTTCACTGAGTGGTGAGACCCCAGCTCACGGAATCTCTTTCTCTCTCTCTCTTTGTCTCTCTCTCTCTTGATTCTCTCTCTTTTTCTTTTACTCCAGGTAAAGTTTTCTAACCTGACTCTTGTAAGCCAGATTTCCCCAATTCCCCAATTTGAACTGTGTATTTTTGTAACTCTTTGATTTCTCTCTCCTTGTATGGCTATTACTACTAATATCATAAGTTCTATATACCTGGAAATAAAATAACTTTTATAATCAAGCTGGTTGCCAGACTCTCTCCGAACTTCATTTACTCTTGTGTATTCTTGGCCATTTGCTCTGCAGCAAAGTTCCTCTTACCTGAGCCAAAGATCCCTGTAACGTCCAAAATCCTGTGGTGTTTGCTCATCAAGGGGGTTACTACCAGAGCAATTGTACCATGAAAGTGGGGATAGAGATGTGCTGAACCTGTGGCATATGAGGGTGGCAGCTTGGAAGTGCTGCTTGACCCAGCCTGCTGAGTGCAGAGACATATAAGGGGTCAGCTGGGGAGTGCTGATTAACAGAGCATGTCAGAGTGGACCAAGTCAATCTGTGTGTGTGTGTGTGTGTGTGTGTGTGTTCGTTCATCTGATTCTGGGGCTGGAGGGTAGCTCCATTGGGAGGCAGGGACTTGAAGAAGGGAGAATTACGTGGTAATTGTTGTGTAGTTGCTGCAGAGTGGGGAAACTGAGGCACTGACCTGAGCAAGCTTTCTCTTCCTTTTTTCTATCAGACCAAGCTCCTTTAGTGAGGTCCCTTTCTCATAAAATACTTGGTATCCTCCTGTAACTTTTCAGTTAAGAATCGTGCTTAGAATAACTGTAGGACTGTGCCATAAAGAGTTACACGTTGTGCCTTAGAATTAAGATTTTAGAGCAATACTGTTAGAGATGTAAGTGACTGCATGAAAGGGGATTTTGGTAGTGATCCTTAGTGGGATAAGGAAAGTTGAGATGGCTGGAAAAATTCGCTTCGCTGCTTGCTTGAGACCAGAGAAAACCAGGAGGTTAGAGAGGTGGGCAATGAAGAAGGACAAACACCTGGGGAAGGGGGTGCTTCAAGGGTCAGCATCGCCTGACTGAGGCAGGTCTAAGCTTTGAACAATATTGCACAATCATTAAGCCACGTGTTAGTGCAAAGGATGCGGCTGCTGCATGGGCATTATTTTATGTATGTTTGGACATAGTTGAAATGGTAAAGGGAAGGCAGGACTGGAGCTTCAGAAAAAGCAGTTACAACAGCGTTTAAACAAATGTGAAGCAGACGGGTGTGAATTTATAGTAGAAAAGCTTAAAATGGTGATTCTAGTAAGAAATATGCAAGAGGAAAGAGACAAGGCAAGCAGGAATGCAGAGCAGTACAGGAAAGACTTAACCTATACAAAAATGCTGTTAGATGCGAGATCAGCAACTCGCTTCCTGGCAGATGAGAACAAGGCAGCCAAGGCAGCAGCAGGTCACCAGGAGTGTGAGGCAGAGATTAGAAATAATTTTTCTCTTGTCTGCTCCTCACAGGTCCTGAACATGAGCCATGACATCTCACCGCTGCACCAGAACCCTGCTGTTCATAAGTGTCTGGGATCTGATGCTGTCCAGGCTCTATGCTGAACCGGTGATCCCTCTGAACCTCGGGAGGTGTTTGCCAGACGGAGTCCAGGAAGTAACATTGCTGTGCTACATGCATGGATTCTATGGGAATGGGAGCAACCCCCTGGCTCTGCAGCATCGCTACCAGTTCTACGCTGCTGACAATTCCTAGGGCTGCCCCTGGCACAGCATTGCCAATTGCACACAGAGTGCCACCGGGGGGCCACTCCAGCTCTGTTATGACACTAGGACCACACCCGACTCCCTCCCGTTCTTCTGTAAACCGATGTGGACTCGAGAGGGACGTACACCATCAAAAGAAACCAGTGACAGCATCCTGTGTGGCAGGAGCAGCGGAGGGTGCAAGATAGCTCTGGTTTCCTCCGCTGTTTGGGGAGCGACCATGCCCCTACGTGTCATTATTGTCGTCAGAATCCAGATAGCTCAAGTGCCAGGAGATGAACTGCAGCTGTCCCTGATCACGCCTGCAGGCAAGAAAATCACATGGTTCCTCATGAACTGGGAACCGCTGAACTGGACTGTCGCTGGACATGACCTGCTCCAGCAAGGTCCCCCAGACTGGGTAGTTCCACTACAGGGCACACACTGTGACAAGCTCATGCCAACAATCTGGTTTACATTCTATGGGCACATTGCCATTTCGGAGGGATTCCAGGAGCCCGGATTGTACAGGATGGAATTGGGCCAACAAAAAAAAAAACATTTTAAAATGTTGATGCCCTGATCACAAGCCTCGCTCCCCTCTGACATTTAAGAGCCCCAATTTTGGGACCCCATGTTGTGAAATTGGATCAACAAGAACAATTGGTTCTTTAACCTCCAACTTCTCTGAAGGAGGTTCAAATCCACTTAGAAGGCATGAATATTTCTCACATCGCACCTGTATGCACTCCTTGATTGGAACTAGCCATAGAAGTTGTGGTGAATGGGTAAAAATGTGGCAAAGGGCCAACCAGGTAAATAGAGTAAAAAGGGAATTAAGTAATTGGATTGCACCTGTGGGAACAGGAGTTTCTTTAATTGATGCTGTAAATATAGAAGTTCTGGCTAATAGACTATCCTATGCCACAGAAATATAGGGAAAATGGGAACCCGATTTACAGCATCTTTGAAACAGTTAAGTGAGGAACAGCAGTTAATAAGTAAAGTATTTCCCAGGTGCGAAGGATTCATGGAAAGAGATGAAGGGTTAATGATGTCTGGTGTACAGTCCCTCCAAAATAATGTCTTATTGGCTTCAGTGTGTGAGCAAGCTCAGGTTCTCACCCAGAACGTAATCATGGGAATGATTTGGCAGGCCACAGCAGGACAAATTCCCATGGAGACAATCCACTTGACTTGGCCCCATGTAATGGAGGAAGAATTAATCTTCCAACCATGGTGGATATTAGTTAATGCTTTGTACTATCACCACCAGTAGAGTTTACAATTATTCCTGATAACTGTGGTAGGCAAAGAAATTAGAGCAATCCACCGACTAGTTCCACTGGGGTTACAGATTGATGATAACTCAGTCATGTACTCCAGAGATCAGATCACTTGGGCCTGGCAGAAAGATAATGTGTGGAACAAAGTGAATGTAAAAGGCTGTAGGAGAAAAGAAGGTTTGGGTTAGATCAGTGAAGACCAAGCATGGGAGGAACTTGATGAATGTTTCTTCCCACAACCTACGAATAAGTCTCACTGTTCCTTCAATGTTATCCAGGAGAGGGAATCGATTATTGTCTATGATGGTAAAGCATGTGTGTGTGTGAGAACGAGATGTGATATTGTATTGATTAATGGACATTGGATACAACCCATGGTGCCTTACATTAAACACTGTTTCTGTAATGTAACCACCATTGTTAGTTGTGATATTAGGTTACTGTGCCTATATGGACCGTACAACATTTGAATGCCTGCCCGGAGCTCTACAAGGAGGTTTCTCCCATCTCACTGGGAATGGGTCTCACTGCCATTAAGAGACGATTCACTCATCCCGCTTTACACGCTGAGCTGCAAAGGCTCAGAACTTGGGGAGAGAATGGCAAACTCGAGATCCAGCACTACAACCAGGAGATCTCTAGACTTGCAGGTACAGTTAAAAACACAGGCCATCACTTCTGGTGGGAGACTTTGATTGGGTGGAGCCCCAGTGCAACAGGTCTTTTGAATATCATGCTTCACCCCATTGTGGTGATCATCGGTTCCCAAATTATACTAGCAATTGGTCTGGTTCTGTTGGTTTGCTGGATCCAGCGATTGATGTGGTGCCCGCAATGGATTGAAGATCAGACCTGGTACCACAAAGTAAGGATGTGATGGGGATACTTTCTCAACACAAGCACTCCATCAATCGGGGGACTTGTTACCTGTCAGCTCTGTGCTCCTGGGGAATCCTGGCACAGTACCCAGCCTGTCGGACTCACGAAGGACTCCCTCTTCCCACCCCCCACCACTTCTGCCTGAACCAGAATTGATCAAAAGAAAGTCTTGCAAAAAGCAATGAAAAGGCAGTGGGAGATACAACTAAACCCTCCAGACAAGGGTGACAGGATTAAGGCAACTCCCCTAGCCTCATTTGCATCAAAGGTGGGACAGGGAGGCATCTCCATTAGCATTCAGAGCAGAGAACAGAGATTGCAAGGCACGGACCGCACTGAACTCTGGGACCAGAGAAGCAGGGGAGCACAGCACGATGGGAGATCTCTGCTCCAGAAGTTAATGAACCCACGCCTGCACACACCCAGCTCAGCACTTATCAGACCAATTCTAATAATGAACCTTGTATTGATATCCAAAATACTGAATCTGCCTTATTGCATTGTGAGCTCCCTCAACGTAACACCGCCCATAGCCCGGAATGATCAGGTCCTATCGTCCAGCCTAAACAAAACAAGTCTGGTATACTCTCTTGAGCCATCATTTACACATAAGCAAATCTAATGTTCTCCCTTGAACCATTGTTTTTTCCCTACAAAAATCCCTACCCAAATTCAAAATTCTGTTCTGGTGCTTGGATCCAAAAGCTGCATCAGTTCTACTGGGACCTCACCTTTTTCTTACTGAAATTCCCTCACTCATCATGTTGGGGGCTCTGCCTGTCTCAAGCACTCCGGACACTAAGCTGAACAGCCTGTCTCCTGGGAACCTTCGACCAGTTCAAGCTGCGCTGAGTGGTAAGATCCCAACTTTCTCTTTCTCTCTTGCTCTTTTGTTAAGCCCACTTTTTCCCCTCAGACCTAATATGATCTCTCTCTCTCTCTCTCTCTCTCTCTCACACTCACTCTCTCACTCACTCCAGGTATAACTTTCTAAACCTGACTTTTGTAATCAAACTTGGGCTAGATTTCCCCAGTATCCCAACTGAAACCTTTTAATATTGTAACCATTTGCTTTGTTTGTCTCTCCTTGTATGGCTATTACTACTAGTATCATAAGTTTTATATACCTGGCAATAAAATAACTTTTATGGTCAAGCTGGTTGCCAGACTTTCTCCAAACTTTGTTCACTCTTTCATGTTCTCGGCTTCCCTATTTTCTCTGCAGCAAGGCTCCTCTTACCTACGCCAAAGATCCCCGTAACACCCAAAAATCCTGTGGGGTCTGCTCATCAAAGAGTTACTACTAGGACAAGTGTGACATAAGATCTGGGGGAGGGGGTGTGTGCTGAGTCTGTGGCATATGAGGGTGTCAGCTCATATGATCCCACACGGCAAAAGGGGACACAGGCTATATGGAAGGGGGGATGCTTTCAGAGCAAAATTGACCACCATATGCAAGGTTGGAGCGAAAGAAAACAGGAGGGTCTCCCTCTTGCTGAGACGCTGACCAGACCTCAGAGTCACATGTCTACATTAGAAGCGCGGAGGTTGCATAGCTGTATTGATACAGCTGCACCGCTGCAGCATGCATGGTGAAGATGCTCAATGCCAATGGGAGAGAGCTCTCCCGTCGGCATAAAAACACCACCCCGCCAGTGGCAGAAGCTGTGTAGAAGAGAAGCTCTCCTGCCGACATAGCGCTGTGCACACTGGCACTTATGCTGGTGCAATTTATCTCACTCGGGGGAGGGGGTGGAATATTCACACCCTTGAGCAACAAGAATATTACCGACGTAGGCAGCAGTGTAGATACAGTGATAGAAGGGGTGAGGCCAGACTTAGAGGACTGTGGGCAGTTGTTTCTCCAGCCTGTTTGTGATTTTGTGAAGCTCTGTAACTCCCCCTAGTGCTTCCTTAAACACACACGTGCCTGTGGTTAAGAAATCCCTTTGCTAAGCCCGTGTTCCTGGCTCACCTGACACATTGTCTGTGAAGGGTCAGTCGAGAACTCAGAGTGTCCCAGCGAGCTGGAAATCGGCCAGAGCAGGTGTAACAAACTGGAAGCGTGGGAGGACTGAGACACTGGGTCTGGGGTTTAAGACAGCCGGGCTGGGGAGGATCACAGCCCAAAGAAGGGTGGCAGCCATGGAGTCTGCAGCTGGCAGTGCGTCTGAGAGACCCAGAGCTGGAGTCTTAGAAACAGGTAGGATACTGTGGTTAGGTCCAGGCACAACAGACTGGTGTCTGTCCAGAAAGGGTGTGACACAGGCACCAAAGGAATTAATTAGCCAACAAAAATACCCCTACCTTGGACTCGTGGGTATCCTCTGCCATGGGAATCACAGTGTGAGAGTGGTGAGCCGGGGATCCTTTGCAATCCACACAAAGAGATTTGTCATCCTCCTTACAGAACCAGGCGAGCTCTTTCCCGTGCTCCGCACACACATTCCCTTCTTCCCTTCTCCTTTTCCCTGGATTTAACTCCAGTTGTTTGATGGTTTGTACTAAGCTGCCCAGATCCACGTTGGACCTTAAGGCTCTTTTCTGGACTGTTTCCCCGCACCGGGGACAGGAGGGTGTCTCCTCTCCCTCCCAGTGCTGGGGGATGCAGGCCCGGCAGAAGTTGTGCTCACACTCTATAGTCACCGGGTCTGCCAAATATTCTTTACAGATGATACAAATGGCATAATTTAGCCCCCTCCTGGCTAAAGATGTTGAGGCCAGGGGTTCTAGACCCTCATCAGCCTTGCGTTTCCCCCTCCCTGGTGGAGCAGGTGCTGCCATGGCTGCTGGGCTCTCAGTCCTTCTGTGTCTCCTTCCCAGGCCCAGTGTGCTCTGCTGGCACTGGTGGGAGGTGCCGCTGCTGGGCTCTGCCCTTCTCCGTGGCAG
Organism: Emydura macquarii macquarii; assembly: GCF_026122565.2. NCBI lineage: Eukaryota > Metazoa > Chordata > Testudines > Chelidae > Emydura > Emydura macquarii. The sequence continues at coordinate 9,087 of NW_027131422.1, forward strand.
GGTGAGGTGAAGAGAAGGGAGGGGCCTGGAGGGGAAAGAGGAGAAGGTAAAACAGAAGAAAGGGGGAGAGGAACTGACTGGGGGAAGAGGAGGAATGACAGAAAGGGCAGGAAAGCGGCTCAGCCAGACACCCCCTCGCCAGGGAGCAGGAGCAGGGAGGGGATTTTATCTCTGTGCTCGGCCCTGCTGAGACAAACACTGGGACACTGCACCCAGGAGAGGGTGCAGAAAAGAGGCACAGATTTGATTGCAGGGCTGGAGGAAATGCCCTCCAGGGACAGGCTGAAATGCTCAATCTGGTTAGTTTGTCAAAAGGAAGGGGGAGGGGTGACTTGATCTTGGTGTTTATGGGCCTGGGTGGGGAGAAAACACGGGCACTAAAGGGCTGTGGGATCTGGTGGAGAAAGGCAGAACAAGAACCAATGGCTGGAAGCTGAAGCCAGACACATTCAAACTAGAAATAAGGCACAACTGTTAACAGTGCAGGTGATTAACAAACTCCCCAGGTGGCGGATCCTCCAGCCCTTAGGGCAGGTCTACACGACCGCTTAGGTCGATCTAACCTACCTCACACAGGGGTGTGAAAAAGACACCCACACCCAGCAACACAAGTTACAGCAACCTAAGCACTGTCCTTACCGGTGCTCGTGGAGGTGCAGTAATTATGCTACCAGGAGAGTGCTGTCCTGTTGGATTGAAGCATCATCACCAGTAATGCTACAGCGGTGCAGCTGTGCCAGTGTAGCACTTCTAGTGTAGAGCTGCCCTTAAGATTTTCCAGTCCAGACCGGTGCCTCTCTGCAAGGAGGCTTTAGTCAAACACAGGTTTCTGGGCTCAGGAACTAGGTGAAATTCACTGGCCTGTGTTACAAAGGAGGGTCAGACTGAATCTAATGGTCGCTTCAGGTTTTAAAATCTATAAATCTATTAATTCTGGCAGGGCTGGGATCATTGGAGGCCTCACTCCTGGAGAAACATCAGGAATAATATTGTTTCCTCATCCTCCCTGCCCACAGCTGCACTGGGAGTCCCTGTCATTCACGTTGCCTCCGTGGTGTAGATTGTAGCTCTCTGGGCCGGGCACGTCTCTTTGTTACACGTCTGTGACGGGGGCTCCTGGGCGCTATGTACCAGTCACTGATACTGATAACCAGTAACAGCCAGTGGGAGAATAAACCAATGTGGTGACAGTTCTATGGCCCAGGCTGGCTCCTTCATCACTAACCCCACCTCAGAGTAACGCAGCACCACTTGCCCCTCCTGAACTCCCCAGAGACGGGTTCCAGGGGCCCAGGCACAAACATGGACAGGGGAGCTGGTTTGGGTGGAGGGAAGGTACTAGAAGGAATTACTGAGCTCCCAGGGACAGACACGTCCATCCCAGCATATCGGGTGAAACATGACAGGGCA
>NW_027131423.1:0-1036 GCF_026122565.2 Emydura macquarii macquarii
CCCGAAGCACAAACAACAGCGATGTCACCAAGGCTGCTCTGCTACAAGCCATAGAGTGGAACAATTCCCGATTGCTGCAGGCTGTTACACATCATCTGCAGTCGGTGGAGAACCAGTTCTCTTCATCAGGCCCCGGCCCCGCAAGCCCGCTCGGCCCCCCCCTCCATATGCACCAAGCCGGCTGTACGATATGCAGCCGGTCTTTTTCCGAACCGCGCCGAGAGACCACCTTTACACGCTCGTGCTCCACACCCTTCACTTCCCCGCCCTCGCGTCCCGCCCCGACACCAAATGGCGGGACCTGTTGCCACCTATAGAGGGCAGGGACCCCCGGTGGGCCAGCCTGTATTCCACCTTGACCCCACGGCCCACCGGGGACATCAGTTAGCGGCTCCTTCATGGAGCTGTGAGCACAGGTGTGTTCTTGGCGCAGTTCACCACCCGCCCCGACACCTGCCCCTTCTGCGGCACGAGGAAGACCCTGGCGCACGCATACCTGGAGTGTGCTAGGCTGCAGCCCCTTTTCCGGCTCCCTCCAGAACCTCCCTGCTGAGGTTCTGGCTGCACTTTTCCCGCACTTGTTTATTTACACACGTCCCATCCGTGGCCCTTGCACAAAGTCGCGGACCTCTCGTCAACCTCCTCCTGGCCCTAGCGAAAGTCGCCATCTTCAATACCAGGGAGGGAAGGTTGGCTGGGGAGGCGTCCTGTGACTGTGGGGCCTATTTCCGTTCCCTTCTCCATTCACGTCTCCGGGCAGAGTTCTTCTGGGCGGCATCCACCGGCTCCATCGACACCTTCCGGGAGCGGTGGGTGCTGTCCGAGGTTCTCTGCTCGGTGTCCCCTTCCGGTTCCCTTCGTTTATACCTTTGACCCTCACGGCCTTTCCTGTTTTTACATTCGTTGTCCCATGGAATCAGTTGCCTTCTAGGTCTGGTGGCTCCTCCCCTTAGGCTGGGGGAGGGGCCTTGAGCGGTGGGCGGGCTGACGCCCACCCACCTTCCTAGTTCACAAATAGGAGCACCAGTTCTTGTCT
>NW_027131424.1:0-1066 GCF_026122565.2 Emydura macquarii macquarii
GTAGACTCCAGGGGGTGGGGAGAGGGAATGTATCTAAGCAGCTGGGGATTTGGGCAGGCTGTGCAACTCGTTCTGGCATCTAGACAGTTGGACTGTGGAGTCCTGCTGCCCAAGAAAGATGGCAGGCATGGAGTGTAAGCCTCAGAATGCACCTGAGAGACCCAGAGCTAGTGGTCACTACCCAGACCCAGGAGATTTAGCTGCACATGGAATTCAGCCATTGGATCCAATCCACCAGTCATTGGATCCCCTCCTTCCAGACTGGAGGACTAGGGTAGGCTTTGATGTAAGGCACATTAATTATAATCACTTGGTGGGTTAAGGGAATTCAACCACTATGGCCTATATATTCCCCTCCACTAGCACATGCCAAAGGGAGCAGAGGCCTTTGGAACTGGGTAGGAAAGCACAGAAAGGTTGAGTGACAGTTCTGTTGCATCCAAGTCCACAGAAGCCCTCCATCTTAAAGTACGTGGGGTCAGGGTACTTCAAGTCAGAAGAGAGCATGCCTGGGGTTCTTCGTGTTGCATCTTGCGCTTCTTTGATCCCAAGGGGTACTTGAGCAGAGCAACATGAACTTGGTTGAAAAGGAGGCTTTGCAGGAACAGTGGAGCCAAAAGCAGTGTGGCATACAAGGCATAAACAGCTTCATAGTAAAACAATCAGCAATGGCTGGAACATTATGAATAATGTCCCTCTAACTGTGGGTGACCATCCCATGAGGGCATTTATAAATAAGCTTATTGGGCTCTCTCTCTCTCTCTCTTTTTTTTTTAAACACAGATCCCATCACGTCCACTAGAGCATCAGGCAGTCCTGCAGAGTCAGGCAAGGCGGAGCAAGAGGGCTCCCTCCTCCTGGCTTAGTCTGCCCACTCTTTTTTTCATTAGTTGTCCTCGGCATTTAACTGTGTCCTGGGTCCCTGAAGAGGGAGGGCCTTTAGCACTTCCCAGGTTACAAATAGTACAGGGAGTTGCAGAACTCCCACTCTCCTGCAGGGCCCAGACTTTTAACTGTTATATCTAAGTTCAGGCACTTGACATTCAAAATTACATCCCCTAATTGC